>NC_091741.1:34804791-34892291 GCF_043380555.1 Nothobranchius furzeri | reverse complement strand
GACTTAGTTCATTTAAAAATGATGCATCAGTTCAAGTCGAGTGACTTTTATTTGAATCCTTCAGTTAATCAGTGATCAGTAATCATGCTGCAACTCTTACAACACGTTTCTCAGAAAACAAACACAAAAAACAAAGGGAGCAGAATTGTTTATTAGCACTTCAAACAATTACAGGTCTGAACTCCTGTTTGCTGTGGAAAGGTCGCACCTTTATCGTTATATTTTCATTTCTTGCCAGCTCATAGAAAGAAAATAAGTTTCTAAATCTGAAACTGTCTAAAACATTAGGCATTTTAGGAAACAACAGTCATGAAAAATGTCTGCAAAATGCTGGAGTCACTGATAGAGTATTATTAATGCTGCTAATCGTGTTCTGTTCAAACTGTGAATGAATGAATGAATGAATGAATGAACAGACTTTATTGATTCGACAGTGGTGAAATCCACACATCAAAGCAGCACAGCGACAAAAAGAATAAGGATAGACGCATCAACAGCAGGCTACAGTGAACACACACGAGTGTGTGTAGAAAAGCATCAGATGCGTTTGATGTGTGCACTAGCATACCCTAAAACATCCCATAGGTTTCTCAAACACACCCATGCACAGACAGCCTTGGGGGTCACCCCAGGTTTCCACAGGAGCCGTCAGCAGCACGTTACTGCAGCAGCACGTCATAGCTGCTGATAGGAACCGCTGTGGTCAACAGAACCTTTTCCACCGGAGCCGTCAGCAGCGCGAGTCGGCCGCGTCTCAGGAGCAGCATGTCGCGGCCTTTACGCGCCGGTTCTACTTTCTACACGCGACGCCTCTGAAACGGGTCAAGTTCGACATTTTTGGGGAAGGAAAGACAGGAAATCGGACGCGGAAATGGAGAGAAGCTCCCGAGATTTTCAGAATAAAGAACGTACTGCCTTCCGGTTGCTTTACTTTAAAAACAGTTACTAACTGTGCGTCCCTGTGAGAAGTTATCACCTAGCTAGCGGTCTCCTTTGTTTTTCAGGTCCGTATTGGCGATTATAAAACGGACAGAACATAAAACACAAACCATGTTGTAGTTTTCTCCTGCTTGTTGTTGTGTTTACTGACGAAGTCACTCGTGTGACTTCGTGCTCGGTCGGTGGCAGCTGCTCCCCTGCTGCTTCGCGTCTTGTGGGAAGGGCCAAGCAGCAGCTTGCGCGAGCAAGACGTGCTGCTGCAGTAACGTGCTGCTGACGGCTCCAGTGGAAACTCGGGGTTAGGGCCGCGACATGCTGCTCCTGAGACGCGGCCGACTCGCGCTGCTGACGGCTCCAGTGGAAAAGGTTCTGTTGACCACAGCGGTTCCTATCAGCAGCTATGACGTGCTGCTGCAGTAACGTGCTGCTGACGGCTCCAGTGGAAACTCGGGGTCAGAGTCCTTCAGCCCTCCTGCTTCTCCAGGTACAAGGTCTTCACTGGAACAGACGCTCATTCATGATCCACGGCAGACTTTGCGTCACATCTATCAGTCAGCTAGGACGGTGAGCATTAAGGACATTGTTGTGGAATTTCTTTTAGAGACTTAATAAAATAATGAGAAATTAGTGCATGATTCAATCTAAAGGGTTTAATTTCAATAGTGCAATATCGAAATGAGGAGACAGTCACAGAGGTTCTTCCCAAAGCAGCCGCGTCCTGCTCATATATACGCACACACACACACACGCACGCATGTGTGTGCGCGCGCGCACACACACACACACACACACACACATATGCATTTATATATGTATAGGTCATGCTGTCATTGCCCACGTGAGCATTTAAGTCCCCCAGCAGGACAATGGAGTCCCCCGATGGAGCACTATCTAGCACTCGTCCCAGGGACTCCAAAAAGGGTGGGTACAGTGATCCCTCGCTACTTCGTTCGTTTATCGCGGATTCACGACTTCACGGATTTTTTCTTTGGAGCCTTATTCAAGGGAAATTCGCCGATTCGCGGTATTTTTCTATGCGAAATATCAAGAAATTCCTGTTTTTTTTTCATCAATTTCATCATAAAATGCACTTTTTGTAATAAAACTATAAAAAAAACCAAGTAAAAATACAGTACTATGTAAAGGGAGGGTTTTAAAAGTCTGAATACTGAATATGTACCTGTTAAATAAATACTGTAAATATGGTGTCCCTACTTCGTGGATTTTCACCTATCGCGGCCAGGTCTGGAACGCATCTACCGTGATAAACGAGGGATCACTGTAATCTGAACTGATATTTGGCCCATAAGCACAAATAACAGTCAGGACCCGTTCCCCGACCCGAAGGCGCAGGGAAGCTACCCTCTCGTCCTCCGGGGTAAACCCCAGAGAGTCTTGGGGCTAACAAAAAGCCAACCCCAGCCCTCCGCCTCTCACCCGGAGCAACTCCAGCAAAGGAGAATGTCCAGCCCCTCTCAAGGACTCGGGTTCCAGAGCCAATGCTATGTGTCGAGGTGAGTTCAACTATATCTAGCCGGTACCGCTCAACCTCTGCCACAAGCTCCTGCTCCTTCCCCGCCAGCGAGGTGACGTTCCTTGTCCCAAAAACCAGTTTTCTTGTCCGGGGATCGGACCACCAAGGCTCCCGCCTTGGTCTGCCACCCGATCCACACTGCACCGGACCCTTCATGTTCCTCCTGCGGGTGGTGGGTCCACAGTTGGATTAGCCCATGTATCCGGTTCGGGCTGGGCCCGGCCGGGCCCCATGGGCGAAAGCCCGGCCACCAGGCGCTCGCTCACGGGCCCCAACCCCAGGCCTGGCTCCAGGGTGGGACCCCGGTAACCCTCCGGGCCGGGTACTCCGACTCTTTGAATTTACTTCCATGAAAGATCCTGTGAACGCTCAATTTTTTAAAATTAAATTGGTTAAAAATCGAAATAGCCAAGTAACTGCTGGCTTTCCACATCTAAAACTAAGCTGTAGAAAAATACTTTTAATAGTAGTAAAATACGCAAGTTTGTCGTGCGCCTATGTTCAGGGCTCCCAACTTTTAAAAAAGTCTTAAAAGTGAGATTTTCTTTATTTCAGGGTGTTTGGGGGCAATCTTCTCAAATACCCAGTGAGTCAAGATGGCTGCTCATACTGAGCCAGGTGTCGGTACAGGATCTGCTCGGGTGCAAGATCGGCTCGGGGTCCTTCGACTGCCGATGACGTCAAAGTAGTTGATTGGCTGAACATGAACCTTACAATAGTTACGTATTCACGTTACATCGTTATCACGTTACGTTGGTCCAGGCAAATGTTTCTGTTGGAAAGATGGACAACTTTTACAAAGAAATCCATCATTACCTCTTTGAAAATGCACTTTTAGCATAGAGCTGCATGTATATTCAGATTCAGATTTCAGATTTATTGGCCAAGTAAAATTACATTTACAAGGAATTTAGCTTCGGTAGATGTTTGCTCTCTAAAACATACAACAACTACAATAAATGAGAATAAAAATACATAAAAAAACACATAAGAACATGTATACCCACACACATGTACATTTACACACACACACATATATGCATACACATACTGTATACTTATGTATACTCACACACACACACACACACACACACACACACACACACACACAAGCATACTGAATAAGTATAAAAAAAGTATAATAAGAAACTGTTCTTGTGTCTGGTAGTGTTTGTGTACAGCGATCTATCGCGTCTGCCAGATGGGAGGAGATGGAAGAGAGTAGATGCAGGATGTGTGGCATCTTGGACGATATTCCCTGCCTTTTTCCTGATCCTGCTGATGTACAGTTCCTGGACAGAGGGCAGTTGGGCACCAATGATTTTTCCTGCTGTTTTAATAATACGCTGTAGTCTGCATTTGTCCATTTTTGTGGCTGACCCAAACCAGACAGTGATGGATGAGCAAAGTATGGATTCGACTGCAGCAGTGTAGAAGATGATCAGCAGCTCTTGTGGTAGGCCGTACTTCCTTAGTTGCCGTAAGAAATACATCCTCTGCTGAGCCTTTTTGAGGATGGAGTTGATGTTTGTTTCCCACTTCAGATACCTGGAAATGATAGTTCCCAAGAACTTGAATGAGTCCACCATTGACACTGGGCTGTTGGATATTGTGAGGGGGGCAGCACTGTGGGAAGCTTCCTAAAATCCACGACCATCTCCACAGTCTTAAGGGTGTTAAGCTCAAGATTGTACTGACTACACCAGACCACCAGCCTCTCAACTTCTCGCTGATAAGCAGACTCATCACCATCCTGGATGAGCCCAATGACATCCTCATTAGGGCTCAACGATTAACTGCATGTGCAATTAAATTGCGATGTGACAAAAGGAGATTTTCTAATCGCAAAGGCTGCAATTTGGCAGCGAGTGGTTAGCGCAATGCTAATATATGTGGAAAAACCCATAGGAATGCTAATGCTAATGTCACCGATTACATTCTTACAAATTATGAATTATAAACGTGCCAAATGATTACATTTGGAGTCTAATAGAAAGTAAAACTACCATCAATCAAATAAGTACAGACAGGTATTTTAGTAAAGCCAGAAAACTTTTAACTCCAGAGTTTTGGCTAGCAGCTATGAGCGTAACTGAACTACGCATGGACAAGACGTCAAAAACTCTAAACACAAAATACTTCAATAAACGGGACACACTTCTTTCCTGCAAATACAATTTCACAGGTGTTGCTAATACCTATGATCCTTCAAGGGATGTGCTCAAAGAGGAGTTCAACATTATGAATACAATATAGTGTTTTATTTTACAATATAATGTTTTATTTTACAAATACCATTATAAACACAAACTTACGTCGTAAGAAACATTATTTTAATAATGAAACTGCTAAATTCTTTCCAACAGAATAAAGGTGTAGTGTATTTTGTCCGAGTGGGTTTGCCGTACTTTGACGTCATCGGCAGTCGAAGGACCCCGAGCCGATCTTGTACCGACACAGGTTCTGCTGCAGGTTTCTTCCAGTTAAAGGGACTTTTCCTCCCCACTGTCGCTACATGCTTGCTCAGTGTGGGGATTTCTGTAAAATCTCTGACACAAGCCAGTGACTTGATGTAATCTACTTTGTGAAGTGCCTGGAGATGACCCCTGTGCTGATTTGATGCCACATAAATAAACTGAATTGAATTAGATCCACAAAACACACGTGGAACGTGTGGGCAAACATCCGTGACTTCTCCAGCATTTCTAGCAAGGGTAAGACCTTCTGTCCACTCATAAATAAAATAAAATAAGTTTGTGAGTAGAAAATATGAAGGACTGTTAAATCTGGCAACAGTTAATAAGGAATGAACTCCATGGATCAAGTCATAAAGTCAAACATTAATTTAATAAAGATTCTTCATATAAATACGCGACTGAACAGAAAACAAGACAAAAAATACAAAATGTACAAAAACATTAAAAGCTCATTTCATGTGTACAGTGGGATGTGAAAGTTTGGGCAGCTTCACCATTTTCCTGTATAAATCGTTTGTTGTAACGATACGTTCTTCCAGCTAAACGTAGCATACAGGAGACCCACAGTGGTATTTGAGAAGTGACATAAAGTTCATATGATTTACAGAAAGTGTGTAATAATCGTTTAAACAAAATTAGCCAGGTGCAAAAAAGAAATGAACTCAACATTAAGAAGATCCTCCTTTTGCAGAAAGAACAGCCTCTAAATGCTTCCTACAGCTTCCCGTGAGTCAGGATGCTGGTCATTCTTTACAAAACATCTCTAGTTCATTCACGTTTGATGGCTTCTGGCCAGTTCTCTTTAACTCACACCACAGATGTTCAATAATATTCAGGTCTGGGGACTGAGGTGACCATTCCAGAACATTCTACTTGATCTTCTGCATGAACGCCTTAGTAGATGTTGAGCAGTGTTTAGGGTTGTTGTCTTGCTGAAGGATCCAGCCCCGGTGCAGCTTCGGCTGTGTCGCTGACCCCTGGACATTGGTCTCCAGAATCTGCTGATATTGAGAGGAATCCATGAGTCCCTGCACTGGCCACACAGCCCACAGCATGATGGAACCACCACCATGTTTTACTGTAGGTGGCAGGCGTTTTTCTAGGAATGCTGTGTTCTTTTTCCTCCATGCATAACACCCTTTGTTAAGTTTCATCAATCCGCAGCACCTTATTCCAGAATGAAGCTGGCTTATCCAAATGTTCTCTAGCAAACCTCAAGCAGCTCTGTGTGTACCGTGGGTGGAGAAAAGCCTTCCTCTGCATCACTCTCTCATACAGCATCTCCTTGTGTAAAGTGTACCAACAAGCTGAACGATGCACAGTGGCTCCATCTGCAGAAGGATGATGTTGTAGGTCCTCGGTGCTGGTCTATGGGTGACTCTGAACTTTCCCACCATTCTTTTCTTTTGTTTATCCCAGATTTTTCCCGGTCTGCCTCTTCGAGCCTTCGCTTGAGCTGTGCCTGTGGTCTTCCATCTCCTCAATATGTTCCTAACCGTGAAAACAGACAGCTGAAATGTCTGAGACAGCTTTCCGTTTCCTTCCCCTAAACCGTGATGGTGAACATCATGCTTCCAGGTCATGAGGGAGCTGTTTTGAGAGCCCCATGTTGCTGCTCTTCAGGGAACATTCAAAGAGGAGGGACACTTACAAATACTGACTGGATTCACCTGTGCATGGAGGTCAAGGGTCACTGAGCTTACTGAACCAATCTTGAGTTCAAATAATTAGTTCTAAAAGTTTTGGAATCAATAAAATGACAACAGTACCCACATTTATTCACCTGCCTAAACTTTGTTTGAACAGTTATAGCACACTTTCTGTAAATCCTATAAACTTGGTTTCACTTCTCAAACATCACGGTGTGTGTCTCCTACATGATGTATTTAACTGGAATTATGTATCGTAACAACCAGCGATTCATACCAGAAGATCATGAAGATTAGCAAAGCTGCCAAACTTTAGCATCCCACTGTAGTTGCTGCTGTTGAGCGTCCATAGGGAAGGGGACTAACCAGAATGTCCTGAAACTGGGATCTGCAGTTTTACCCCACAAAAAACAAAGATGTTGGACAGAGACACCTTTCCAGTCTTCGCTGTCCGTGTTTGTCGCCATTTATCCCATGACCCATCGATCAGACTGAGGGTTCAGCTGCACAGACTCGCTGTTCTCTGCAACCTCATGCTGGCAACCAGAGCAGATCAAAGGTCAACAAACAAAAGTGAAAAACGTAGATGTGCACCAGTGTTACCTTAAGAACACACACCTTGTTGGCTATGGCCCTGAGCTTCCCCAGCAGGGAGGGTTTCTGGGTGTAGACCACGTCGTCGTCGGGCTCCTCCCCTTCAGCCAGAGCGCAGCTGTCTGCAGCTGGAAGCTCACATTCCTTGTTGGCGGACATCACCAGACGAGAATACTTGTACTCCAACCTGGTTTGAAACCACAGCGAGTGACTCAGGGGGAGATCTTTCAGCACAGGCAGCTTGTAGAAGCACGTTTGTAAGATCAGAGTATCTTCAGGTGAAAACAAACGTCTACTTTACTCCAGCAGCAACGTGACTCCCAGCGACGTAATTTAATTCATATTTTTCTAAGAAATAAAAAGAGTAAAAATTATTCTCTACTTTGTAGAAACTACATTGTAAAATGAGTACGCTTTACGGTTTAATTAATAGTAATCCAGACTTAATGAAGACAAAAATGTGAATAATTTTTATTTAATTTTAAACACAAAATTAAAGTGAACCATTAGCAGGTTATTTAGCCTTTTTTAAATCTATCGTAAGTGTGAAAAGAGTAATGGCTGCAGAGCTCAGAGAAGTCTGTCATATGTCACCATTAGCGTAGCCAGAAACTCATTTGTGGGTGGGCCTAAGAAAAAGTAAGTGGGCCCAATAAATGTAACTGAAAATAGGTATATTTTGTGTGTGTGTGTGTGTCCTCCGCATGTGCCCTAGCTTCATAATAATAATGCTCCGAGCTTCAGCGCTCTGGCCTGCGCACGCTTCTAATAGCAAGATATGTTCCGTATTTGATCATTTTTAAAGATGTTGGAGGAATCTGAAGGTGGCGAGTCATTCTGGCAGATTGTAATTAACGAACCTCATGGCTATAGCTTTTCCATCTTTTCCCCTAGAGACATTTGATTACGCTCAAGTAGGTGACCAGTTCAGGTTTACGCAGAGCAGAAGGAAGGAGAGAGCTCTGGTTAAACGTTCCTGCTTTAAGAAAACCGTTAAATTGCATTGTTTATGTGCTACCTGGGCACTCTAAATGTTTATTTAAAATTAAATCAAAGGAAATTGTAATGGTATCGAATGCTTATTAATTATTTAAAAAATGAAAGTGATGGAGAAAAAGGTCGATCATATTTTTTAACCCTGTCTGTCGAGTGACTGTTTAGCTTATATATATATATATATATATATATATATATATATATACATTTATATGAGGGCAGCAGTAGCTCAACAGGTTGAGCGGGCTGTCCAGTAATCAGAAGGTTGCAGTTTTGATCCCGGCTCCGGACAGAGAATTCTGCTGTTGTGTCCTTGGGCAAGACACTTAACCCACCTTGCCTGCTGGTGGTGGTCGGAGGGACCGGTGGCGCCAGTGCTCGGCAGCCTCGCCTCTGTCAGTGCGCCCCAGGGCAGCTGTGGCTACATTGTAGTGTAAAGCACTTTGGAGTCCTTACTCTGAGAGGCGTTATACAAGTGCGGGTCATATATATATATATATATATATATATATATATATATATATATATATATATATATAGCCATGCCCTGATGTGGGGGCTGGGGGTTGCGTTGACATGGTCGGGACATAGAAGGGGGTGCGCGGCTAAATAAGTTCGGGAGCCGCTGTTCTACATGAATGATTACTTTCATCAAACTTTTATTTAAAGAGCAAGTCACCCCCAAATCAACTTTTTTTTTCTGATAAACTATATAAATGTGTGTCTAATCGTGCTGCAGACACGTGTCGTCAGTAGTTTTGCACTTTAGTGCATTTTAGTTAAAATTTAAATTTTCTGCCTGAAACGGTCAGTGTTGTGCCGTTGTCAGGTAAAAACTCTTCACTGCATTTGAATTTAAATCTGCCACCGCTATTGGCTAAGAGGTATGCTATGATGTAAACTGGTACATTATGATGTCACAATGTCGTGAGTGTGTGTATTGGTTAGTGGCTCTGCCCTCTCGGTCTGCTAGGCAACAGCATTTGTTGCATTTTTCAAACATGAAGTGGGAGTGGAGTTCACTTCTTGTAAGGGGTGACTTGCTCTTTAAAATAATATTTAAAAAGTGGGTAAATGCTTTGAGAAAATTGACTTTTGAAAATTTTTATTTTGCTTTTAGGAAATTTGTTTATAGTGAAACCTATGAAATATTATCTTAGCTTCTGTCTAATAAAATGTAATATCCCCACCAAATTTCAACTCCAAAGATAATCCCTCACTTCCCTTCACCTAAAGGAGCACTGCTGCAAAAATACCTTACTGATCATCTTTTTAACTTTCCTTCCTGCTTCCAGATTGAAAAACACTCTTTTAGCTTTTAAACAAAACTAAACTCTGAAGGATGAAAACATCCTATGACAATAAAATAAATAACAGCCTTCAGACAGTCGACTTTCTTCCCTGACAAACTGTTTTACCTGAAAATGAGGTTGTGGTTCCACCTTTAATGACGGTTGGGACTAAAATGATCAGGGACGTCTCACCTCTTGTTTTTCTTCCAGAAATAGAATGTGAGGGAGACGAGCAGCACGGCTTTAAAGGCGCCAACTCCGAGTCCCACCTTTAGCCACAGAGCAATGACCTCGCAGGGGGCGGAGCTTCGAGGTGGCAGCGGCACACCCTTGGTGCATAACTTTGGCTCCTTCCACACAAACAGAGTTTCCTGAGAGGAAATATTTTCACTGCTGAGTAATTTTATCTGGGAAAAAGTCTGGACACAAATCTGAATCACAACTCCTGTGTGAAATAAAGGACGTAGGGATGTACGTTTTCCGAAATGTGTTTGACCAGTTATTGAAGCCCTTAACAGGTTAATACTCGATTAAAGAGCAAGTCACCCCCAATTCAACTTATTTTCTGATAAACTATATAAATGTGTGTCTAATCGTGCTGCAGACACGTGTAGTCAATAGTTTTGCACTTTAGTGCATTTTAGTAAAAATTTAAATTTTCTGCCTAAAACTGTCAGTGTTGTGCCGTTGTCAGGTAAAAACTCTGCATTTGAATTTAAATCTGCCATCGCTATTGGCTAAAGCCGGGCGGACACTGTGCGACTTTTTCACTCGTAGCGTTCAGCTTCAGCTCAAACTGTACGACTTCCTCGCAGAGCAGATCTCACGAGTCATGTGCTCACACTGCACGACCCAGTTCTCGGATGCGACCTGACTGCTCACGCTGTACGGCTGGTAGCAACACGTCGGCCCTAAAAATATGCTAAAAATAGCAGTTTTTACTCAACACGTCAGACTTTTTTGTCTTGTTTTGCCTGTTGTCCTTCGGGAGCGCTGCAGGAGGACACACAGGGATTTATGGGGGTTGGATGAGGAAAACTAAATAAAGAAAGTAAATCTGTGTTTTGTGATCAGTTTAATTTGACATGAACACGACAAACACGCTTTCTTGACAATCTTTGTGAGTAAAAAACGTGTAGAAATAAAAACGAACAGCGTGTGTTATTAGCAAAATAGCGGGCGAGCGGTGTTGATACAGGATTGCGCATGCGCCGTGAGCGGTTCTGATACATTTTGGGTCGCAGCCGCTCGCAGCGCCGCTTCAACAGTGCGATACCCTCACGAGGGACGAGCAAAATATTAAACACCCCAGAAGTCCGTGCGAGCTCACGATTGCTGATCGGTAGCTGGTCACATGGTGTTAATCACCTCTCGTAACCCCCGTACACTACACCACGCTCAGCGCTAAACTCGCCCCGATCTTGTGGATTCTCGCACGAGTGGAAAATCGGCTCAAAGAAGTGAAAAAGTCGCACCGTGTACGCCCGGCTTAAGAGGTACCCTAGAAAGTTAGCTGCTACTATATGATGTCACAATGTCGCTGTGAGCCTGAGTGTGTGTATTTGTTAATGGCTCCGCCCTCTCAGTCTGCTAGGCAACAGCATTTGTTGCACAGGAAGTGGGAGTGGAGTAAGATTCTGCTAGGGGGTGACTTGCTCTTTAATCGTAACCCCCCAACACACACACACAACCTTTGCTGCCGCTGTATAAATAATACAAACACTCTTTTTAACATAATTCTGATGCACAACCAAAGTCCCACACTCGTTACAACATTCGTAAGGATGAGAGCTGAAATGTCTGTCGGGATCTGTTGCGCAGCGGGCCGCCTGGCATCAAAATACACAGCGCTGTGTTTACCAGCACGTACAGGAGGCCACACAGACAGAAAACAAAACACTTACATTGAAATAAATAATTACACTGATACTTCTTTATTTTACTAGTCAGATGTAAGCCGAAGCGTCACGGCGGACTGACTTGTTGATGGTCTCGGTTCAGTTTGCTGTGCCGTGATTCCCGGCTCAGCGCTTTGATGTAAGGCTTATTGTGTTCCAAGAATAACGTAACCGAGGATAAACCACTCCTATACTGTGGGTCCACCTTCGGAATATTGCTAAGATTAGAAGCATCCTTTCCAGGAGTGATGCTGAAAAACTAGTTCATGCACTTATTACATCACGATCTGCTCTTTAACTGTATTATTTCCTGCTATTTCAGCTGTTAACTTTATTTTCTCTCTAAGTGTTTTTCTCCCCAGAAGAAGCTACAACGATGTTCTGCTGAGCTGTGGTGGCCTCATGGAGGGGGCCATCGGCTAGCACACTGCTGCTAACCACTTAAACATTCTCCCTCTCCTGATAATAACTTTTTACTCTCTTTGACGTTGGATGTGCTACTACTAGTTTACCCGTTTAATTATAGATTCACTAGGATAAATACAATAAAGTTTATCTCTCACCAAATAGAATATTTACTAAGAAATCACAATGTAACTATAGACACACTACTGTGTGTGTGTGTGTGTGTGTGTGTGTGTGTGTGTGTGTGTGTGTGTGTGTGTGCGCGTGTGTGTGTGTGTGTGTGTGTGTGTGTGTGTGTGTGTGTGTGTGTGTGTGTCTGCTCTGTCTTCTCCATCCCCAGTGAGTCGTGGAGGATGGCTGCTTATACTGAGCCAGGATTCTCTGGAGGTTTCTTCCTGTTAAAAGAGAGTTTTCCTCTCCACTGTCGCTGCATGCTTGCTTAGTATGAGGATTGCTGTATAGTCACTGACACTAGTCAGTGACTTGATGCAACCTGCTGGGTTCCTTATATAGGAAACATTATTTCTGATTGGCTTAATGAACTGACCTGAATTGGAATGTTTATTATGTGAAGTGCCTTGAGACGACTCTTGTCGTGATTTGGCGCTTTATAAATAAACTTGAATAGAATTGTACTCTTTGTTAACTGCTGCATCTTTGGGATGTGACGTTCTCGAACGAATCGAATCTTTTGAACAGGTTTTCAAAGTGAACGATGAGAGCCGAGTCCCTGTAGAGAGCCGTTCATCTTGTCTTCCGGTAACAAACCTCCCCGGAAGTCGGTCAAGCGCACCCGCTCAAACCCTACCCACCGCTGTGATGGACGTAGGAGGAACCCTAACCAACCCCGTGCGCCATCACGGACACCGCAGGAACACGTTGCTCTTAATACCCCCCCCCCGGCTTCACTTCGTTGAAAGGAGCCAGTCTTTTGAACGGCTCTTTCAGGTAAACGACCGACTAACGAACGGCTCCCATGAAAGAGCTATAAATCCCATCACTACTGCATCTTTGAGAGCATTTGTTTGGTCATGCAACGAGTTCACTACTGCTTCAGTTGTTGTCCAGTAAACATATTTTGATGGCAGCATCTGTGCGCCCTCTAGTGGCACAACATATATCACACCCAAGCGCAGCAGAAAGACATGAAGCAGGTCACCAGGCAAAACTAAATAACCAGTTAACTATGTACAAGGAGGCAGGTGAGTTGTCTCTCTCTCTCTTTTACCTGCACGCCTCTTTTGCACACTCCCTCTATCTGGTGGTAGTCGTCCTCGGTGCAGAGGGGGCAGGCGCTGGCGCTCTCCCACAGGAAGTGAAACGTGCATCCATCACATGTTCCTGCAGGACACGAGCTGCACGAAAACCAACCACCCACAAAAGGGTCAGAAATAATAGTGCATGATTTATTATTTGTTTATTTTTTGTTGTCTAAAGATGTGGAAATGCCTGCAACAAATTCACATTAATAAATAATTCATGTGCTGAAGACAGATTTGTGTCACAAAATCCAGTAAAAACAGCTGCTTTTCTCCACGAGACTAAACATAAATAATAATAAATGAAAATTACTGCTGGTTTTAAGTGTTTGGTGTTGTTAATAAACAATAAAGCTAGAATCTTACAGCTTAAAACTAAAAGCAACGTTCCTACAATTTGATTTCCTGAGAGACAAACATACCTGGGTACGGAGAGTTCCCCTCGCTCCGACTTTTCCGGGCTACAGCGAACTGTGACGACAGAACTTCGACCCTGATCACATGACGCTGTGGCCTGTGTTGACCTGCAGAAATATTCAGAACACTTTTAGGAAATATGGATGTTCTTCGTGTAGCAGGGGCGTGTCCAGGGAGAGGCCTGGGGGAGCAAATGCCACCCATGGAATCTGATTGGCCACCCCAGGTGCCACAACACTGAATTCCCTTCAAATAGGCTTTTCATTGTCCACAAAAGGCTTGGGGTGAAAAAAATATAAAAGCATAACCATCGGTGCCACCCTTGCACAAAGTAGTGCCTCACCTGGGCCACTCCATTTTAAAAGATGTGGACAAGCCACTGTCGTGTAGTCTCTACTAGGGTTGTCACGGTTATTGTGACCAAAATTATCACAGTTTTCGGTATTATTGCAGTATTTTTTTAAACGTGTTGCATTTTCAGACAAATAAACCCTGTATGTCAGGAAATATTGTCCTCAGTTTGTGTCTAAATTTAGCCTAAAATGTGTTATTTTGTAATTATGTTTATTTGTTTACATTTTCCCCCTTTAGTCTTTAAAATACCAATATTTGCCCATAACTTCTTATTTTATATCTGTTTGATGTCATCATTTTAAAAATATTAGATCAGATGATACTCAGTACTCAAGTAGCCTTCTAATCAGATACTTTTTACCCTTACTTGAGTAATAAACCCTATATCAGGTAAATATCGTCCTCGGTTTGTGTCCTTCCAGTGAGCTTTGCAGATGTGGGAAAATGTCATCAGGCAGTAATCATTGTTAAATTCATAATTATTCTCGGAGAGAGACCAACTCTTATCTGCCCCTGGGAGCCCCGTAATGCATAGCGTCATTTCAACATGGCGGTGTCCGCGACACGGTTTATATGCAGGTAGCGGCGCTGCGGCTGCTTTATATAGCGATTCGTTGCTTTCTCCCTCAACCCAAATCCTCGGATCACGCATTTTAGCTAAAACGCTAACGTTAGCTTGCCTTGCGTTGACTGTAGAGTTGTGGGTGATGGTCACGCAGATGTGTCATGAGATTTGAAGCGTTGCTGCCTTTCACAGACACTTTTTCTGCTCGTGCTGCAAACAGGATAGCCGTCTTCTATCAACTGTCCCTCGGCATTCTTCAGATATCCTAAAGATGCTCGTACTTCCCACTTTGTCTTCTTTGAGGGATAATAAATGTCCTGAGTGCTGCCGTCTCCTCCTTTGGCCATTATTTCAGCTTTAGCTTCAAGAAAGTTTTGGTTGTAAACAACAAAGTGCGCATGTGCCGCCGGCAACTTCAGCAGATGATACGGTGGCTGGTAAGGGTCACCGCGCCTACACCGCAGCCACGGTAATCCACCAAGATAATATAGTTTTTAAAAAACAAGACGGTTATTATTATTGTCAACTTTTTTACCGGGGTTTACTGCTACACCGGTTACCGTGACAACCCTAGTCTCTACCTGTAGAAGAAGTTGATGTCTGGAACATCATGTAGATTTTCCGGGAACAGGTCCAGTTTGGCATTTACTCCATTTAGAACAGGATCCACCGTTGCTCCTGAAAACAGAACAATATTTACGGTGTCTTTTCCTACCTGATCGTCACTAACCACATCACGGCCGTCCAACACAGGACATACCGATGAAAGTGTCTGCCAGGCTGATGGACTGGGAGGAAATGGCCATCCTGAAGCCCCGCCCATCTGCGGGGATGATGGTTGATTGACAGATGAAACTGTCCACCGCATTGACAAACTGAGTCAGGTCGCTCTGGTCGTCTTTGCTTGACACGTTGGTGACGTTGTTGGTGCAGACGGCGGCTCGTTTTCCCTGAGAGGACACGAGAGTCGTCCTTCAGTTTGCAAAGATACAAAAACCTGCAGCTGAGGAAAAAGCTTCCACCAGAAACAATGGAGGGCATTCCGGAGTGTTCGTCCGTGTAAAAGTTAGACATGATTCCTCTTTTACTCCTTGCAGATATCTTACTGAACAGCCTATGTTCAGAGAAATAGAGATGACAGCCTACAGGGCTGATGAGCTAACGGCTAGACTAAATCAACCAAGACAAAAATGTTTTGCTGCCATTTTAAAACAACTCCTGTTGCTGCATTTTCACCGTCATTATTTCTGCAGGAATGTCATGACGTTCTTACCGTAACCCCCCGGAAGGGCAACGTTCCAAAGAAATAACCGGACAAAAGAGGGAATGTTTGTAAAATAGCATTTGTTAGAACTTGTGTGAAAAGTTGGTGACTAGAGCTGTACGAGGAGGAAAGAATCATGTAGGTGTTGAGGGTCTGACCTCATGAGGAAATTACTATGCAGTGATTTTCTCCAAAATGACTGTGCTTAAATTGCTCTGAAAAGCAAATAATCACATCAGCGCCAAGAAACTTCATTTCCCATGATGCTTTGCACACGGAAGCATTGTGATGACGTCACCGCCTAATACCAGAAACACGATCTGCGGGAGGCGGGAGCTTGGAGCTTTCCCGCGACTTCAAAGACTATAAATCATGAATGAGACAAAGAAACCTCGTTCTTTTGCCCAGGATACCTGGCGGTGAGGACACGCTTGTCGAACGCTCCGACTTCTTTGAGCACGCGGAAGCTCTAAGTGCCAAGTTGAGCCACGGAACTGCTGGAAACTAAACTGCAAGCCCATCAGATCTGCTCGTTTCTGCTCCCCTCCAGCTGATGTTTGAGGACACAGAACTGCGGAGGGAAACAACAACTCCATCCAGCTCTCAGAAACGCTGTAAGTTATAACTCAGCACAGAAAGAAACTTTGCTGTCTCTGTCCAGCCCGTGGAGAAACACTCGTGAACGCCAAACAACGGAGAAAGCATCAAACCAACGGATGACGCCGGAAACTGCGGAGAAAAACGGAGAACCGTCAAGTCATAACAGCGGGGGACGCCTTGCTGCTTTGGTGATCAGGAAACTCATTTTTTTCTCTCCTTTTCTTCTCCCGTTTCCTCTATAGTCTCAAATAAGCAATAAACCGCGTCTATTGCTTAAAAAGTAGCTTCGTGTTTTCCTCTTTCGTCCCAAACACGTCCGTCGGGTCATTTTGAAAGAATAAACTGCTTATTGATCATTGTTTGGTATCTTAAAATGGTTTCTGTCATGGCCAGGCTGAAACTAAAAGATATTAATTTGTGATTAATCTTTTGTGTTGTTTCATGATCTTTTGAAATGTTTTGAGTGATTTAAGGTTAAGTTACTACTGATTCTAAGTGCTTTGGAAGTTAAAGTGCAAGTTGCCACCCACACTTTAGCCAGACAAAGGGGTCAGCCATCTTGTATTCAAGACTCCATTTTGAATCCATACACACGCACACACACACACACACACATACACACTACTCCTTTGTGAGAACAAAGGACCCCATTCATACATCCTCCATCACATGCAAACACATCCATCTTCAATCATATCACACGGTTATTATTCATCTATTCCACTGTTTATTCATTTGACAAATTGTTAATTAAATGTTATAAAATTCAGATTTTTGTGTCCAGTAGCTTTGTTGTGTCGAAGAGAAGTCTCTGCTCCAAGGATTCTACGAACTTCAAGAAAGACTGATAAGAGTTTTGGATTCAATTTTTCCCCGGAAAAAGGGGAATGGTGCCCCGTATATCTAAGAATATCTTAATTAATTAATAAATCAGTAAATATTCCCATATTTACAGAATTTATTGAAGAATCCAAAAGTAAGTTGAAGCTTACTAATTGTTCGCTCCTAATAACCCCAACATTTTATTGGTGCCCCGTGTGAGGCTTGGATACACAGAGATTTCTATCCGGCACAAACAAACAAATAAATCCAAAGAGCTTGAATTAAAAATAATCCGTTGTTCAGCCTTGAACCAGCAACAGGGTGGTGCTGATTTCGCTGAGCAGGAAGCTGCATCGAACTCTCACCAGTAACTCAGTGCTTCTTTAAAGGTGCAACGGGTAAATTAATTCTGGTTGACCTTTTAGGTTAAAAATTCAGTTTTTCCTTAAAGGTGCAACGTGTAATTAATTCTGGCTAACCTTTTAGGTTAAAATTCAGCTTTTCCTTAAAGGTGCAATGTGTAAATTAATTCTGGCTAACCTTTTAGGTTAAAATTCAGCTTTTCCTTAAAGGTGCAACGTGTAATTAATTCTGGCTAACCTTTTAGGTTAAAATTCAGTTTTTCCTTAAAGGTGCAACGTGTAATTAATTCTGGCTAACCTTTTAGGTTAAAATTCAGTTCCTCATTAAAGGTGCAGCGTGTAAGTAATTCTGACTAACCCTTTTAGGCTAAAATTAACTGCTAATTTAGCGACTTTAACTCACAGTGGCTATTATAACTAACTGAAACCTTCACTCAAAGACTGATAACACCTTGTTTGCTAATATTCTGAAGGAATAACTAGCATATTTAACACCCCAAGTGTTGTAAGACGTTGCTACGGCAACGCACCAGCTTTTGCTAAAATACTGAAAGGAATAGTATTTTAAGCGTCAGTCACGGCATTCCGTGCAATCTTAAAACGCTAAAACCTGTGCGCACAAAGGTTAATTTAGTGTTTTTCTGCTACAAAGCTAGCAGTTGCTGCCAAAAGGTGCAGCTTTGAGCTATCTGCAGAAGCTCTACTAGGCTATTTTGGTTCGGTTGTTAAAATGGAGGGACAGAGTAGTGAACTGACCAACTCCCAGCAACCAGATGGCGCTGCGGCCCACGACTATGAACCTGGCCTACTTTCTGGACAAATATTGTCCAAACTGGTCGCGGTTGCTCGAGAACCCGACTACCCTTCTAGGGATTTCACTGAAGAACAGCGTAGCGTCGAGCTAGAAGCTGTAATTGATCAAATAGAAAACCCGGATGGTACAAAACCAATCCAGGTTCACTTAGCTAAGTTAGCCCTGATCCTCTATCAGAGAGGACTCCAACGTGGTCAGAAGATCATGAACCTCCAGAGTATGCTAGCTGAAAAACAGCGAAATGGAAGGCTGATCGAGGAAGACGACACCCGCACCGATTCTGGGGAAGATGGGGAGGAGACCCCGCCCCCCTCTGCTGATGACAACAGACAGTGGGAAGGGGGGAAACACCAGGACTCTCTGGACGGACGCACGCCGCAGGGGAGAGATGAAGCTCATCTGTCCCAACCTTCGGCCCCGTTCCCTACACACACTCTAAGGCATTCAGGACCATCTAGGGGCCGAGGGCAATTCGCCCTCGAACCCCAGGTTGGACCACCACCCTCATCTTCATGGCCCTCTCAATCTGTGAGAAGTCGACCAGCTGAGCGGCACCTCTATTTAGACCGCTCCCCCAGTCCACGAAGGGTGCAAGGTGCCGGCTGGGGTTATGCACAAGCCCAAGCTGCACCTCAACCATCCACCCATCCTAGCTACTCCGGTATTCGGCATGCCGATAACCAGCTGCATGACCAAGCATCATACGCCAGTCCGTACCCGGACAGAGCGTATTACGCAGAAGCCCCAGTTGAAAGACGCAGGCTGCACTTCGCAGACGTGCCCCGGGAGGAGGACCTCCCAAGACACCCACGCGACGTGCCAGCAGCCCGCCACAACATGCCGGACCCCGATTTGGGCCCCAGGAGTCAACATTGGGAGCCCAGAGCACACCAGCGATATCCAGCGCCCTCTGAGACAGACCGTGGGTCAGAGTCAGAGGATGACGCGCCGTACCGTGAGTCAGGGCTCCGTGTACGTCAAATTGAATCGCTAGCTAAAGACATAGAACGCTTTGATCCTAACACCAATGAATCCAACGTCGACGATTATCTCAGGGAGATAGAACGTTGTCTGCTTGATCTTCCAGCACCCTCTTCAAGGGAAAAGCTCAAGCTAATTTGGAAAACCACATCTAGAACGGTGCACGGTTTCATGGAAACTCTACCACCTGACATTCGTGATCGGTACTCCTCGCTCTGCCGAGCGTTGAGAGATGAATACGCCACGTATGCAGACTCTGCGTCAGCTACAATGGGGGCCTTCTCCATCAAACACGGGAGGAACGAACCCCCCAGAGAGTATTATCGCCGACTCAAAAGTGCTTATTTCCAAGGTCGAAACGGCCCTGGGCTCGAGGAAGACCCTGCCTTCAGATCCCTGTTCATTCACAACCTGCACGAGTGTGTTCGCTCCGAAGTCTCAATGTATTGTCGGATGAAAAAACTGACAACTCAGGAGATTAGGAGATACGCTCAACAGGCTTGGGAAGCCGGCGGAAAGCCCCAAAAGCCTGACGCACATCACCGCGTCATGCACCTAGCTCCCGACGCCGAGCCGCGTTTGGAGCTCGAAGGCACAGAAATTCCACCCACTAAGCCAAAATCTGCTAAACCTAGACCTGTTAAACCGCGAGAGCAGTCCCAATCTCCTCAACAGGGGAAGGGGGGTGCTGATTGGCCGCCTAGGTCTGGACAATCAGACAGGAAGTGGCCCAACCAAAACCAACGGCAAGCAGGTCGGAACAGTGGAAGGTTTAAGGAGCGCCGCCCACAGGTAGGTCCCGAACACAAGTCCGCAGGTGAGTACTTGACCAAAGCCGACCTCCAGGAGATGTTTCAGCAGTTCCTAGCTAAACAGAAGGAACAGCTGAGATCTGCAGATGAGACCCCTGCACCAAAGTCTGCTTCTAAGAAGCCAGACCCAGAGCCAACGTCCGCATGACTAGGCGTGGCTCAACCTCCCAGCGTGGCCAGGACCTACCTGATCAGCTGGGGGAACACTACTGGTAGATCACAGGAGTCTCCTGAAATCTACCCCCCAGAGAAACCTGATACTAAATTTCTGAAGTTCCTTGGTGACTTAACAAACCATGATCATGCTCGCCGTTTGTACTGTAGCACCAACGTAGGTGGATGCATACAGGTTGATGCTCTGCTGGATACCGGCTCAGAAATCACCCTGATGTGCTCCACGCTGTTCCATCGCGTGTCTGACACCATGCGGTCGCTCGGGAAACCAGTCCAGGTTGAACCTTGTGACCTGAAAATCACCAGCTACACCCAGACCCGGGAGTGTATCACTCACCGGGCGTGGCTGGATATCACCTTCCAAGACATGACTCTGGTTCACCCGTTTTATGTCTGCCAGCTAGACACTGAACCACTTCTCATTGGTCAGGACCTGCTTGAACGTCTAGCTCCCCTCATCGACTGCCAGAAGGGTCAACTGTGGGCCCAGGTGGACACACCTAAGCCCTGGAACCCAGATAGCAGCCGACCATCCTCCATTCTTGAGGTCAGCATAAGTGAGCCGCAAAACCCTTGTTCCAAGGTCATGCCCCTCCCTACGGCTCCCACAGACGATGTCCGCCTGCAAAGGCATGAAACCGCTCCTGGAACTCCGTTCCGCACACATTCATCTTTTCTCTGCTCGCTGAAGAACGTCAGCCTGCAGCCATATGCACCACACATAGTTGGTGGTCTTACCATCAACTGCACCCACATCTCAGATGCTCGCCTTGCTCTTTGGTCGGAAAAGTCAGCCATCAGCCAGCAGATGTTTGAACACCTGCGTCAGAAGGACCCCCTTCTGGTCAGTGTGACACGTAGCCATCGGCTCTTGTCACCTACTTGGCCGCAGAGGCTCCTGAAAGCGCCAGAGGTCTGCTCTCTGACTATCCAGCTTGGAGCAAGACAGCTCACACATACATTCAGCATCATACCACAGCTTGATCCACCTGCACTCATCGGAGCAGATCTGCTGGTTCGACTCGGTGCCCAGCTGGACACTTGCAATCAAGTCCTTTGGGCCCGGGCCACACCATCCTCTGAGCCTGGCTCAGAAGGCCCTGAACACTTGCTGTCCGGTCAGACCATTCCACAGGCCTGCCGTGCAGTGGTTGAGGCCAGCACGGTTCTGCCCCCACTGGTCAAAGGAGTGCCTGTTCGTCTGACTCTGATGAAGCATCAGAAGCTGCCAGGCACACAGGCCTTCTTCCAGCCATCACCACACTTCTTGGAGCTCAACTTAGCCGTCTGTGGCACGCCACTCTTGGAGCTGAACAATCGTTCTGCTTACTTGTTGGTCGAAAATCCGACCCGGAGTCCTATCCACATGCCGGCAGGAAAGCCCTTGGGCATGCTGATAGATAGCTCATTCCATGACTTCGAACTTTCAGTCCCCGTGATCGGACAACTTCCGTTGTTCTTGAACGACAGACAGGTTGGTGCAGACACATTCAGTACTTTCCCTTCACAAATGATAACCATCAAGCGGCATGAAGCCCTTCCTGAGGAACCCATTTGCAGTGCAACCTTAGATACTGACAGCGGTCAGTGTCTAACGGTTTTTGCAATAAATACTCAACCCTCTGAGTCACCGGTTGAAAGCCCGGAACACCAGAGACCCTCCTCCTCTGAACCTTATGACGGCTTCGAGGCCGAAGTCAGCCAGCAGCTTGACAAAGCGGATGCGCTGGAGTCAGAGGAGCAGAGAGCAGAGCTTAGAAGCCTGTTCTATGAGTTTCAGTCCGTCTTATCCAGGGACTCCCTGGACTGTGGACTCACAAACCTGCACACGGTTCGCATTCCGACGAACCCGAATGCCCCTCCTACTTATGTACGTCAGTACAAGATTCCCCTCGCTGCTTATGAGTCGATCCAGGAGATCCTCAATCAGCTGAAGGAGAAAAACATCATCAGAGAGTGTAACTCCACTTACAACTCTCCCATCTGGCCGGTTCTGAAACCGACTGGGAAATGGCGTCTCACCATAGACTATCGTGCACTGAACAAACAGGTACCTCTCTCCAGGTGGCCTATGATCCATTTAGATCAGGAGCTAGCCAGAGTCAGAGATGCTCGTTTCTTCTCTACGGTTGACGTAGCCAACGGCTTCTGGACCATGAAGGTTGAGCCGGCGGACCAGTATAAACTGGCTTTCTCCTTTGGAAATCGCCAATATACTTGGAACCGCTGCCCCTTTGGCTACTCTAACTCACCTGCCGAGTTCAACATCTTCCTCCACAAAGCCATGTCAGATGCTGCTTCCAGAGGGAACCTCATATATGTCGATGACATCTTGATGAGGAGTCGAACCTTCGAGGAGCACCTGGCCGAACTCCGTCACGTGCTGCAACCGCTCGCTGACGCCGGAGCTAAATTGGCGATTCTCAAGGGACAGTGGTGTCGAACCAAAGTGGAGTATGTTGAACTGCTGGTTGGCCCTAATGGAGTCGAGCCCCAAGCGGGACGCATTAGAGCCATTCAGGACATCAAAGCCCCAGCTAATCTGACTGAACTCAGGAGCTTCCTCGGAGTCTGCAACTACTCCAGGCAGTTCATTGAGGAGTACGCTGAAATAGCGAGGCCCCTCACCGAGCTACTTCGGAACGACACACCTTTCGTGTGGGACAGACCCCAAGAACACTCCTTCCAGTTCCTAAAACAGAAGTTGGCGTCCGCACCCTGTCTGGCTTACCCAGACAAGGATAAAGAGTTCTACATAGAGGCTACTTTCTCCTCTCACTGCCTGAGCGCTGCTTTGAAGCAGAAACACGATCAGGACATGAGAGTTGTGGCATACGCCAGCAAGCCTCTGAGCAAGGTGGAACTCCAGCTCTCAGACTGCGAGAGAGCTCTCCTCTCTACAGTCTGGGCCGTCGAACACTTTCGTAGTTACATCGGTGGACAGAAAGTGATCATTGAAACGTGTCATCAGCCTGTTACCTTCCTAAACAGCCAGCGTCTGCGCGAAGGAAGAGTGTCAAACAGCCGCATTGCGACGTGGATGATGGTGCTCCAAGGATACAACATTGAGGTCAAGTATGGTCAGAACACCAAGCTAGCGCTAGGACAAGGGCTAGCAGGCTGCCAGCACTGTGACTCTGACTCCGTCATGGGCCCCCTGGACACACCTGCCGCAGTCTACCCAACCGCATCCAATCATCGCTACTTTGATGAGAATGTTTGCCAAGGGCTTCCGAAAGTTTACACTGACGGATGCGCCTACCTTCACGAAGGCCAGCTCCGTGCCGGGGTTGGAGTCGTTTGGGTGGACTGTGACACTAAGCAACCAAATCACTACCGGTTGGGCCAAAAGTCTAGTCAGTACGCTGAAATTGCTGCAGTGTTGATAACCCTCCAGCAGGCGGCAGCCTTGGACATCACTCAAATCGTCCTTTGCTCAGATTCAAACTACGCTAGACACAGCTTCATTTCTCACTTCCCCATGTGGAAGGAGAACCACATGAAAAACGCCAGGAACAGAGATGTGAAACACTCGGAGTTATTCCTAGCGTGTGATCTGCTCACCACTGAGAAAGGCATAATGGTCTACTGGAAAAAGGTCAAAGGTCACTCCAGGACCATAGGTCCAGAGAAAGATGGTAATGACGAAGCTGACCGCCTTGCTAAGCTCGGTGCTGACCAGGGAACCTGCTGGGAATTCAAAGACGAGTGGCTTCCACCCAAGGCCGTTCACGAGGTCTGCGCGATTACTCGTCGCCATGCTAAACAGGCAGACGAACCTCAGAACGTTGGGGTACCCGTGTTTCTAGGCAGACAACCACATGATGCGGACCTAGTCACCATGCAGGAACAAGATCCTGACCTGAAGCTCATCCGCGAGCTTCTCCAAAAGGGCCCGATGTCTAAACAACCATCACCACCTATTGGTGCAAGCCAAGATTTGGTAAACCTGCATCGTCAACTCACGCACCTGAAACTACAAAACGATTTGTTAGTTTACATGCGTGACGATCACAGCCCGCCGCGCTGGGTTGTTCCACTCGACCACAGAGGAGTGATGCTTGCCTACGCCCACGACACTCCGGTTGGAGGTCACCGCGGAGCAAAAGCTACCCTCGCGTCACTGACAGAAGTAGCATATTGGCCGTCGATGTCCAAGGACGTACACAGCTATGTCCAAGGCTGCCTCATCTGTGCCCAGTTTCAACCCTCCCAGCCGCTTGCTAGAGCACCACTGCAACGCAGGGGAATAACCTTCCCTTGGTCCCACCTGCAGATCGACTGGGTTGGACCGGTTCCCAAATCGGCAAGAGGAAACAAATATATGCTAACTGTAACTTGCAGTTTCACAAAGTGGGTGGAGTGCCTTCCAGCGCCAAACGATACAGCCGTCACAACCGCTGTACTGCTGATTAACCACGTTTTCAGTCGATGGGGACTTCCACTCTGCATTGACTCTGACCGAGGAACTCATTTCACATCCAGTGTAATGACGTCCCTGTTTGAACTTTTGGGAGTGGAAGTGAGATTCCACCTCCCCTATCACCCACAGTCATCCGGACAGGTCGAACGGATGAACCGCACGGTCGTCTCCATGCTCAAAAAGTGCGTCTACTCCACGGGGAAGGACTGGGACGTCAAGCTCCCTCTGGTCCTGATGGCCATACGGTCCACTCCCCAGAGATCCACGGGGGTTACGCCCTTTGAGATGATGACCGGCAGACTGATGACTCTACCACTGCACCTCCTGTATCACCCAGAGGATGTCAGTGTTGCCACTGCCTATACCGCTCATCAGTATGTGGCAGACTTGAAAACACACCTCAGAGCTACGTTCGCGCACGCTCAGAAGAAACTGGAGACCAACGTAGAAGGCGCTAAAGCCTACTACGACCAAAAGACAACCAGCCGCGAATACGAGGTGGGTGACAAAGTATTCTACTTTCGGTTCGCCCAACCGGCACGCAAAGCTAAGAAGTTCCTGCCCTGCTGGTCAGGACCATTTGAGATCGTGGCAAAACTCTCTCCAGTTGCATACAGGTTACGCATCACCAAAGCGAGACAGGAGCCTGTCTACAAATGGGTGCATGCAAACCAAATCAAACCCTACGTCAAACCATCCCCGCGGGTACAGAGACCAGACTCCCCGCAGGAGGTAGACGTAGTCGCTACATAGTTCTATGCATGGAAATGGAAAAGGGGGGAAAGTGCACGTTTAACCCACTAACATGTACTAACCGACAAAGAACCAAGCCCCCCCCCCCCGCCGTCACTTTCACTAACCAAGAGAAACTCCTTCCTAGACCGCTAACAGGATGTACCTACTAAAACCTTACAGGGTGCTCTGGTACCTATTCTAGGCTCTGATTAATGAATCTCTACGTGCAATCAAGACTTTGTCTGAAACCATACCTCAGGATATTGTGTACACACGAGTGGTGAGAGATTTGATGTAGGACCTGCTCAGGGAAGTAAGTTCCACGCTGGACAGCTTGGTTGAAAGTCGTATTTCCCCGTACTTGGTACCACTGGACCTGCTCAAAGTTAGCTTGACAGCTGCTACCCCTCTACTGTGCACCTTTCACAAATCCACCTAGCGTACAGCCTAAGTAGTGCAATGCCCATTCACGTTGGAAAAAAAAAAAATTAGAACTCGGTTTCCTGTTAAACGTTCCCATAATTGTGACACCTCACATCTATAGGTTTAGGTCGATGCTGAACATTGGTATTTGAAAGGACGGTAGGCATTTCCACTTTGAACTAGAAACCTGACACTCCATCACCTCAACCTCGAACAGCATGACTCAGAGTTTGAGATCATGGACGCTTTCCTGGGTTATAACTTTGCCTTCGATTTAGAAATTGACCAACAATTACTGATTGAAGGAACCAAATTTGTTAAGTTCACACAAAACCCGCGTGAACTTACTTTGACGCCCAAGACGCTACATTGACACAGATTATACGACTTTAATCTGCACATTGGTCGCCCTGGGGATGGAATGGCTCATCACGGCCGTGATAGCTTATTCCGCCTACAGGCGTGTTAATAAACTCCAAGATAAGATGCACTTGCTCACCTACGGTGTGCCTCGTAACCGCGTTCGGGGAGACTCCAAGCGTGAATGTACCACACCTGTCTAAAGGGGGTGAGCAACATTTTCTTTGTTATTCTGTAAACCTAAGAGTAGTTCTCAATTTAGTCTACCTCACATTTTTATCTGAGTGTTGCATTATGTCACATTCTTTATAAGCTACACACTGAATGTATGACCTAAGAATGTATTTTATGAGACCTCAAGGTTGCTATGAATTTTCTTGGATGTTATATGTTACATGTTTTTTTTTTTTGGGTTTCTGTATTTTTGTTTCTTACTTGGTCACATATTGACTAGTGGTTATGTGCCGGCCCAGCTCAGTCTGTCAATGACTCTGTCTGACGCACCAGCACATTGTAGTACCTCTTAGTTTAATGGTCCTTGTTTTAGCCCAAAGACTGTCCTGATCCGCCCTTTGGACCAAAAAGGGGGGAATCTTGGGACCACATAGGTCAATGCGCGTTTGCGAACTATGGACCTCGTACATCACCGCGTGCTCCATAAACTGAACTGTATGGCCGGCGGTGAGATGCCTTTGTGTCCACTCGTGGAGTTAACCGCCCACCGACCTTCCTCCTTCTACACTACTACCTCTCGCATGGACGACATCATCATTGCGTACCACCTGCGTGAGTGGCTTCTTCTCGTTATGCGCGTTGGGGACTATCCCGTTTCCTATCCTCTTTGTGCCTGACCAGGATCAAAGACCAAAGGCGCCAGGATCAAAGACCAAAGGCGCCAGGATCCAAGACAAAGAACAAAGACAAAGGCGTCCAAGGAGACCAACGTCCTAAGGGACAAACCCACCTGTGCTTCCGACAATCAAGTCGACCTACGTTCATGAGGAACAAACCCATCTGTGCTTCCGACGATCGAGCTTTGGGCGCGATCCCCGAAACCAAAAGGGGGAATGTTGAGGGTCTGACCTCATGAGGAAATTACTATGCAGTGATTTTCTCCAAAATGACTGTGCTTAAATTGCTCTGAAAAGCAAATAATCACATCAGCGCCAAGAAACTTCATTTCCCATGATGCTTTGCACACGGAAGCATTGTGATGACGTCACCGCCTAATACCAGAAACACGATCTGCGGGAGGCGGGAGCTTGGAGCTTTCCCGCGACTTCAAAGACTATAAATCATGAATGAGACAAAGAAACCTCGTTCTTTTGCCCAGGATACCTGGCGGTGAGGACACGCTTGTCGAACGCTCCGACTTCTTTGAGCACGCGGAAGCTCTAAGTGCCAAGTTGAGCCACGGAACTGCTGGAAACTAAACTGCAAGCCCATCAGATCTGCTCGTTTCTGCTCCCCTCCAGCTGATGTTTGAGGACACAGAACTGCGGAGGGAAACAACAACTCCATCCAGCTCTCAGAAACGCTGTAAGTTATAACTCAGCACAGAAAGAAACTTTGCTGTCTCTGTCCAGCCCGTGGAGAAACACTCGTGAACGCCAAACAACGGAGAAAGCATCAAACCGACGGATGACGCCGGAAACTGCGGAGAAAAACGGAGAACCGTCAAGTCATAACAGCGGGGGACGCCTTGCTGCTTTGGTGATCAGGAAACTCATTTTTTTCTCTCCTTTTCTTCTCCCGTTTCCTCTATAGTCTCAAATAAGCAATAAACCGCGTCTATTGCTTAAAAAGTAGCTTCGTGTTTTCCTCTTTCGTCCCAAACACGTCCGTCGGGTCATTTTGAAAGAATAAACTGCTTATTGATCATTGTTTGGTATCTTAAAATGGTTTCTGTCATGGCCAGGCTGAAACTAAAAGATATTAATTTGTGATTAATCTTTTGTGTTGTTTCATGATCTTTTGAAATGTTTTGAGTGATTTAAGGTTAAGTTACTACTGATTCTAAGTGCTTTGGAAGTTAAAGTGCAAGTTGCCACCCACACTTTAGCCAGACAAAGGGGTCAGCCATCTTGTATTCAAGACTCCATTTTGAATCCATACACACGCACACACACACACACACACACATACACACTACTCCTTTGTGAGAACAAAGGACCCCATTCATACATCCTCCATCACATGCAAACACATCCATCTTCAATCATATCACACGGTTATTATTCATCTATTCCACTGTTTATTCATTTGACAAATTGTTAATTAAATGTTATAAAATTCAGATTTTTGTGTCCAGTAGCTTTGTTGTGTCGAAGAGAAGTCTCTGCTCCAAGGATTCTACGAACTTCAAGAAAGACTGATAAGAGTTTTGGATTCAATTTTTCCCCGGAAAAAGGGGAATGGTGCCCCGTATATCTAAGAATATCTTAATTAATTAATAAATCAGTAAATATTCCCATATTTACAGAATTTATTGAAGAATCCAAAAGTAAGTTGAAGCTTACTAATTGTTCGCTCCTAATAACCCCAACATAGGGATTATTTGTAGCTTTCACACAGAAACTCGTTTCAAAATGGATGAAAAACGTCTAACAGACACAGAAGAATTTACAGAGAAAGCACAACTAGGAATAAAACAGTTAAATTATATAATTAAATACATAAAAAAAGCAGAAATAAAAAAGAAATGAAGGAAAAACAACAAAATTATGAATGAAAATATTTTTTGAATATAAATGATATTAACACACATGATGAGTTACTAGTTTGTATTTATTAATTAATGTATTTACGTATTTATTTATTTATGTATTACTTTATTTATGTATTTATTTATTTAGTTGTGTATTTGTTTATTATTATTATTTAATAATATTTTTACTGCCATACAAACCTTGGCTTTGGTAATCATATACTGAACATTTAGTTTGTGTTTATGGTGTTTACTGTTTACAGATTGTGGTACTGGAGATTTATGATGGGTCGGGTGAACTATGTGAGCTGGTCCACGTGTGTGTGTGTGTGTGTGTGTGTGTGTGTGTGGGGCGGTTTGTAAATGTTTTTGTTGATTATTATGACTTTAAATATATTTCTCTCTTTCATTAATTGTTCGTGCTTACGACTGCCTTCTGTCGCTGTATGGTTTGTTTAAGACAACCCTCGTGAAAACGAGATGCCCCCCCCCCCCCCCCCAAAAGTCAAATAAACAAATGTCTAATTTATTTGCATGTATTTAAAGTCTAGTGTCTGCTGAAGTGGGGTTACCTCGTGGCCACAGAGGCTGACGTTAAACAGGTGGAGGTACTTTGTGCCTTTCGAGGTGAAGCTTGGCCCGATGACCAGAGAACCTACGTCGCTCATGGGACTGAGGTCAAAGGTCAATGTCCGGTTGTTCTCCATGTAGGTGAAAGAGCAGTTGCTGTAGCAGCGGGAATGTTCCTGAATAAAAACGGGGCAGCCGTCAAACACAGAAACCAGAGACGATGGTGACATAACGGTAATAAAGACTCCAGCGTTTGTGGTTATTTATTAACTGACTCTGACTCACTCTATTTATTAGTGATATTCTGCTTTGACTCTTAACTCTTATTTATACCTTATTAGATCCATAAAAACACGTTTATTTAATCATTCATTAAAGGGACTTCAAGGAGTTTTGAATTTTTATGCTCGCGATTGCCCCCTCAGGCCAAAAGTGTAACGGCAGCTTCAATAGTAGGCTCGTGCACGAGGCACGCATGCTGTACGTGCACACTCCTTAACGAAAATAACAGCTGAGACAGTCCCTTGTGTGTGTGTGTGTGTGTGCGTGCGTGCGTGGCCCGGAGGACAGAGGACAGGAGAACGTGCAGCTAATTAATTAAATAATGTGGTTCTGTAGCTTTCTCTTCAGCACAGCCGACAAAGGTTTATGATGGGTCAGTCCTCCTGCATGCTCAGATCATTCCCTTCCCTTGCTTGAAAAATTGTTCCAAAATGAAAGTTGAACCCACATCTTTTTATCTGTGAATTCAATGCCGTTCAGCGAGTCTCAAATAAAAATTTGGGCATCTTACTGTAAAAAAATATACCATTAATGTAAAAAGGAAACTCTAAATAAACTATGTTCACACCCAGAATCAAACCCAGGTCTTCTACATGAGAGTCAGACATCTTACTAGGTGGGCTACACACCAGTGACATCTTTTGTATCTGTAACTTTTATATCCTTGATGACAGCTGAAACAACGTCAAACCAAAGAACGGTTCGGAGTGAAAATGGCTATTTTGTTGCTAATTAGCAGGAAATATCTAGAAGAAAGTTCTACAGAAAGTAGCTAAGGGTCCTCAGAAATGTAGCTAGCTTTGTCACTAGGCGTTAGGAACAGCGACAAAGTGGCACTGCCTCTCTCTCTGCTGCTAAAGCTACGGATAGCAAATGCTACGGGCGATGCCTGAGCGTGAACGCGCATGAAGCAGCCTGCTCGACCCGAGCATCTCTCTTTTTCTGTGATTTTACAGAAAAACAGGCAATCACAGTAAAAATGCCAGGGCTCATTCTACAGGACCAGGGCATTGCAGGAGAATGTATGAAGAAGACATTTATTATTTCTGTACATGTTTTGGCTGTCACACTTCCATAATGCACCTTTAAATTTGAAATAATTGCTGAAAAAGTGAAACTCGAGGAGGAACGCGATGAGCAGCCAGCTACCTTGTTGCTGACACTTCCTGGTCCACAGGCGATACAGGCGTCCCGACCGTAGGTGTGCCGCCCTGCCAGGTGGGTGTTGGGGGGGCACTCCTGGCATCGGTTGGTGTCTCTGTCGATGTAGAAACCAGCAGGACAGGGGATGCAGGAGGAACCGGCCTGCTGGGAGTTCTGGGGCACCAGAGCGCATGCCCGACATGATGACGCCACCCCATCCAGGACGTTGGTCACACTGATGGAGTAGATCTTCACCATGTCGCTGACGTAGTGACGAACCTACAAAAAAATGTGGCCCAATTAGAAATCTGAATTGGTGTTTGGAGGGCTTTTATTCTGAAAATGGTCCTCACGTCTAGAGCGCGGCTGGTCCTCTGAAAGGCCCACGTGTACGTCACAGAGGCGTTTCTGGTTGTGCTGTGGGAGGATGACTGCTTGATCTTGCTGCCCTCCCAGGACTCCACCACCGTAGTGCTCTTACTGTTCACATCCTGCAGGGGGCATCCCAGAACAAATTACTGAGAGGTCATGTCCTCACCGTTAGGATCAGCTGGACCTCGCAGAGGCAGGGCAGGTGTGGAAGGAGCACCTCCGAAAAGTACGCACCATCATGAAGTAGAGCTCGCAGTCAGCCGAGCAGATGGTCTCAAACACAAAGGTTATCCGACCGAACTCTCCTCCGGTCATTCCCGAGAGTGAGGCTGGCACCCTGCCAAGAAACACAGGCAGAGATTTGATCTAAAGGCTCAACAAAACAGTCGAACTTACATCTGTTTAATCTCTGAACGTATTAGCCAAAGGACTCAATTTTGCCATTGCTCCACAACAGTTGCCCATAGTGGACCTTATCACAGCCACTGAAACTGCCATACAGATCAACAAATTATCTCAGACAGAAGCAGAACAGATCAGGATGAAAGTCTCAGCCACCCTCTCCAGTGCCAAAGTCCCTCCGCCTAACCTCACGTTACAAGAAAAGAAGGCAGTCGCCTCACTGAGCAAAGACCACACCATCACTATATTGCCAGCTGATAAGGGAAGGTGCGCCGTGGTCCTAAACACAACGGATTACCACGCAACGATCACTACTCTCCTCAGTGACAACAACACCTATGAAGCCTTAAAGCGAGACCCCACAAGCAGCTACAAAAAGAAAGTTATAGCTTGCCTTCAAGGCCTTGAAAGGGACAAAACCATCAACCGCCTGACATATCACCGCCTTTATCCAGGAGATGCATACCCTGCATCTACGGACTTCCCAAGATCCACAAGGAAGGTATCCCTCTCAGACCCATTGTCAGTAGCATAAATTCAGTCACCTACAACATCGTGAAACACCTTGCCACTATCCTTGCACCTCTGGTGGGGAACACCCCACACCCCATCAAGAACTCCACCGACTTCACTGACAAGGTCCAGAAACTTACCCTGGATCCAGATGAAACCATGGTATCCTTTGACGTAGTCTCCTTCTTCACTTGCATACCCACTACGGAGGCAGTGGGGACTGTCAGAAAACGACTACAAGAAGACAGCACCTTGGAGGACAGGACCAACTTCACACCCGATCAGATTAGCACACTGTTAGACCTCTGCCTCACCACTACATATTTCAAATACAACGAAGGTTTCTACAGACAAAAACATGGCTGCGCCATGGGCTCCCCCGTGTCACCTATTGTAGCCAACCATTACATGGAGGAAGTGGAAAGAAAGGCCCTTGGCTCTTTTAAAGGGAGAGCACCCAGCCACTGGTACAGATATGTGGATGACACCTGGGTCAAAATCAAAACACAAGAAGTGGAATCCTTCACTACGCACGTCAACGCCGTGGACAAAAACGTCAAGTTCACCAGGGAAAACATAAAGGACAACTGCTTGCCTTTCCTGGACTGCGCTGTGCACCTTGAAGAAAATGGCAACCTCAACATTGAAGTGTACCGGAAGCCCACACACACACGGACCAGTACCTCCTCTTCGACTCACATCACCCTCTGGAACACAAACTTGGAGTAATCAAGACCTTACACCACCGGGCAGAACATGTTCCCTCTAAGCCGGAAGGGAAAAAGAAGGAACACACACATATAAAGGAATCACTTAAACATGTGGCTATCCTAATTGGGCGTTTATAAAGTCAGCAAAGATGCACAGAAAAGAAGACCAGACACCAGCGAGGGAGGATAAGAAAGACAGACGCAACAACCTTGTCATCCCCTATGTAGCCGGTGTATCAGAGAAACTCAGGAGGGTTTTCTCCAAACACAACATACCAGTGTACTTCAGACCCAGCAACACACTCAGACAGAAACTGGTTCACCCGAAAGACAAAACTCCTAAACACAAACTAAACAATGTGGTGTATGCTGTACAGTGCAGCGAGGAATGCCCAGACCTCTACATCGGAGAAACCAAACAGCCACTTCACAAGCGCATGGCACAACATAGAAGAGCCACCTCCACGGGACAGGACTCAGCAGCTCATTTGCATCTAAAGGACAAAGGTCACTCTTTCGAGGATGCCAACGTTCACATTTTGGACAGAGAGGACAGATGGTTTGAAAGAGGAGTAAAGGAAGCCATTTATGTCCACTGTGAGCAACCATCTTTGAACAGAGGCGGTGGTTTACGACACCAACTGCCACCTATAATCCAGTTTTGAGATCCCTTCCCAGATGCCTCAATGCCCACGCATATCCTGGGCCATCTGACCTCAGGAATTCACATGATAGGGTGGGGCCAGGTTTCACAATGAGCTCACCCGAAACACTGGCTGAATAGGACCCACACCCACCCTCACACCTTGGCTCATGTGTTTATGTAGAAGATCATCGGGGGGTCTTTTGTTCCCTCTTCGGGGGGAAACTCCCACTGGGTTTAAATCTGGGACTCTCCACACTTTGACCTTAGAACTGAAAAAGCCTCTCGGATGAGAGGTGAAACGTCTTCAAGCAACTCAAAGAAGTCCAGACGCTTTTCTTTCAAAGCTCATTAGACTACAATGACCTGGATGACTGAGAACCTTCACAGACATAGGGGTTGTATGAACTAATCGACTAGTCGACCTCACTGCTCTGTAGTGACTTTTTATGCCTGTCATCGACTAGTCGCTGTCACGTGATAATGACCGACAAGATGCAGTCTTCGGAAAAGACAGCAGTCGGGATCGAGTCGGAGGCGACACGCTGTGCCAGAGCGTTGGTACTGACACTAGGGATGCACCGATGGATCGGCATTTGATCCCAATCGGCCGATAGCGCCCCTATCGGTTTTGATTTGGAGTGTTCAAAATAGATCAAAGCAGACCGATCAGGTAGGGTTGTCACGGTAACCAGTGTAGCGGTAAACCCCGGTAAAAAAAAAAGTTGACAATAATAATAACAGTCTTGTTTAAAAAAAAACTATATTATCTCGGTGGATTACCGTGGCTGCGGTGTAGGCGCGGTGACCCTTACCAGCCACCGTATCATCTGCTGAAGTTGCCGGCGGCACATGCGCGCTTTGTAGTTTACAACCAAAACTTTCTTGAAGCTAAAGCTGAAATAATGGCCAAAGGAGGAGACGGTTCTCGGGACATTTATTATCCCTCAAAGAAGACAAAGTGGGAAGTACGGGCATCTTTTGGAACACGACCAGATGTTCGGGGCATTTGCCTCAGGCATCTTGCCACAGTTATAACTGTTTGACTTGTTGTTCATGGTCTCTCTTCACTATAGGAAATGGGTTATTGATAAACATATTGAGAAAATCCATGACAGGTGGTTCTGTCCAATCCTCATTCCAATTGACGTGCATGCACACAGCCATCCGGGTTGTTGGAGTAAAATAATGCCCACTGCGCATGTGTGCATCAGCTAGCGAGCCTCCACGCCATCATTTGGACTGCCTGACTTTAAAAATGACGCCTAATTAAAGAGCGCCAGCTTTTACATTTGATGACAAGCTGTCACCGTTTCTGTAATATCTAATCCAGAACTTGCAATTTGTTGAAGTAAAATAAAAATCTGATTGTTGCACAAATCATTCAACAAACGTGTTCAACTTTGTACTGGAAACACACAGATTCAGTGTTTGCAGCACGGATCCCTGTTTCTGTGAACGCAGCAGCTGTTTCTGCAGCAGGTGGATGGAGACGTGCTCGTAAAGAAGACAGGGTAACGTCGGTTAAACAGACCTGGTTATCCTTAAAGTCAGGACACACACGTATTTCACTATTCTGTACTATGTTATTTTAAGATTTATAACATTTTTATTAATTATTAATTTAGCTTAGCTTTTAAATGATTGTTTTTAGTAGAAAATTAACTTTGCATGTTGTTATTGATTACATTTTATCACTATTTTGGGGCAGTATGGTATGACTGTGCCAATGCTTTTAAATGGTGTGGGAGGGATAGCAACCGGGGTTATGCAGGGTCAGAGTCAGTTAAGCATGGTGGGACATCAGCTAGAGGCAGGAGTGTGATCATTCAGAACACAAATATGTGGGAGATAGTTCTCCAGGCCATGCACCTTCTCCTTATGTATCTCATGGGACAGGCCCCTGATGCAACCTGCCCTTACAGCATCATCTCAGTAGCATAGTCTAAGTCAGAGAGCCAGGATCTTCCAACCTGGTAAAGAGCAGGAAGGTTGAGAGGCCAGTGGTGACAGCAGGACAGGTTTAGCTCTAATAGCTGGAACCGTAAACAAACAAACAAAAAAAAAACTAGAAAACTCTTGAAGAATTTGTTAAAAGGGACCTGCCTGCTGGCACAAGATGAAGGCCAAAATCATGATCCTGGGGTGACGTCAGGGTGATCACCCCAAAATCAGGCTATTGAGGAGACGTTGGGTCGATCACTGCAATATCATGATTATCACAACCACATTACATTTTGATGAAACGTGTGTGTGTGTGTGCATACGCATAATGAACACTCCCACGATTAACACACAACAAATGATTTGTGTGTGTAATTTTCTGTAGTTAACTAATTAAATTACTGATTAATTTACTAATTAACTGATCTATTAATTAATAAGTTATGAAGTTAATAAACCTCAGAATGCTAAATAATTAATTAGTGAAATAATTAATTGTACAATTTATTACACAGCTAACTGATTACTAAATACTTTACCAAAATAACTACAAAATAATCATTCATTGTTATAACGAATTAACTGAATAATTAATTACTTAATAAAAATTATCATTATAACAGTTGATAATAATTATTTATTATTATTTCAGAAAATAACCAGTTAATTATTTATTGTATACATTTTTTATTTTATATATTTATTGTATGTATTTACATATTTATTTATATATTTAAATATTTATTGTTAACATCATTATTATGAGCCGAAATAATTAAATTAATGTTTGATTCATTTTTGATTACAAATGCACAACTACTTTGTTGTTTGCATTGATTCCACTGTAACCATGGAGACAATAGGAGTGATGTCATAAAGGTACGGGAAGAGCCAAGAGTGAGTCAGAGTATAAAAGCTTCAGCAGCAGCTGTTTCATTTCAGTGTAGCTACACACCCCAGCGGAGGCAGCTAAGCAAACACGTCTGAAGACGACTTTTATTCATCTTTATTTCAGTTTATCTTCTTTAATTTGATTAGAAGAACTGAAGATTATGGGAAATCTAGGCAAGATGACAACTTTCTTCCAAAATCTTGCACAGAGGATTGGAAATAGTCTTTTGACTTTGACTACGGCTGAACCATTAGCACAGGAATATAAAAAGGAGGGAAATGGTTGTTTGGAACAGAAAGTAAAAGACCAGCATGGTACAGACGATCTCGGAGCAAAGATCGGGCTTTCCCAGGTTTCTGGTCCAACAGATATAGAAAACGACACCAGTGTTCCCCCGACAAGCCAGCACTTAGACGGTTCTTTGCAGGAACCTAACCGAAAAAGGGAGGCTCTTGGAAAAGCTAACATCAAAGACCTGGCTCTTATTAAAAATCTGAAAGCTGAAAAAGACAGTCTCTACGCCATGATGACTGAACAACAGTCAGCCTTCAGAGAGAAAGAGTCAAAGTTACAAAACGCTCTAGACGATATGACGCTTTTAAATCAGGAGCTCCAAGAGAAATACGACGGTGTTCGAAAGAAGGCTGACCATTTACAGCAAGAACTCGATAAAGAATTCTTTGCTCATTGTGACACGCTGGCAGGAACTACAGACCTAATGACAGAAGTGAGAGAAGATCGCCAAAAACAGGAGACACCGGAGCAGAACGAGTCTTCTGAAAGCAGAGAGAGAATATTACTCAATGCTCTGGACACATTTAAGGCTTCGTGTGAAGAAATTCATGATATGTACAACTCTGATGTGTCTAGCACCAAACAGAAGTCTGAACGACTGGAAATGGAGCTGCTGAATGAAATCCTGGCACACCAAGAGACTAAAAGTCAGTTGGTGACTCTCAACAATCAGCAAAATGTTTACATAAAAAAAATAGCTGAGTTAGAAGAAGAGCTTAGCGCCAAACGTAAAGCAGACGTTTTTTCTAAACAGCAGGTTGAACGTCTTCACGAGGAACAGAGAATAGCTCACCTAGAGAAGGAGGTCAAAGAACTAAATGAAACAGACGTTCTTCCTGCTAAAAAGCAGGTTGGCCACATTCAGAAGAAACTCGATCATGAAATCCAGAATCATTCAGACACCAAGGAGAAGAAGAACAGACTGACTAAGGAACTGAAAGCAGACACAGATAAACTCCAGAAAAAGAAGCGTCGCAAGTGGTGTTTTAACCCTTACATCTTAGCTGTGCAGTGGTTTGTAGATGCACTTCACCCCCAACACGAGTCCTGCCCGGAACATGTCACACAAATAATGTTTTAGAGGTCTGCTCGCAGGCCACCTGTTCTTCACCGGAGGATTTGCTTTTAGCATCGTCATTCTTTCCACTCACCTGAAGTTAAACTTTATCAAGATAAGGCTAACTTGGTCAAAACCTTTTAGAAAAATATCTGATTAAGCTTTGGTAATTGTTATAAGGGCCTAATGTTGCCAGTTAGGGTTAAAAACTTAGGCTAAGAAAGCTAAATATTTGTGTTAATTGATTTGGGTTTTAGCTACGTTAGCTTACAGCCTCCAATAACACTTCTGTTTTGTAGACAGTTTTAAAACCAGTTAGCTTCATGATTTCACAACTCAATCAAAGTATAGGTTTAGGACTAAGTTAGTAGAGGTTTAGATGTCTATACTTACTGAAAAGCCACCAGACAAGTGTGACAGAATGCCCCGGTCAAGGAAGCACAGCTAGCTGCTTTGGTTTATATTAGCTGGAGAGTTTCCAGAGTTTCTTCAGTGCAAAAGACTAAAATCTCGTGTTTTGCTTTGACAAAAGTATAACCATCGTTCACTGAGACCCAACAGAGATCAGAAGGAAGATATGGGTGATCATTTTAGTGCTTATGTGTAATAGTTAAACATTAGTTTAAAGTTAACCCTGACTGATGTTTAGTGTTTGTATTTTAAAGTCATCTTCTAGTTGTTAGGCACAATAACACACAAGGCTCCTTCAGGCGTGTTCACCCCAGCAGGTAATGTTGAGTTAAGTAGCTTATGTGATTCATTACTGATACTTGGATACTCTCAGTGTGTTTTGTGAGACGTTCAGTTATAATTCTGCTAGAAAAACAAGCTTTATTAGTTAAATTCGCTACAGTTAGTGTGTTGCTAATGGAAGCTAACTGCTTGCTAAATGAGGTATTATTTGCCGTCCTTTATCCCATCCGGAACAGACTCCTGTGTTAAGCTGTCAAGCACACATTGATGGGAGATTGTGTTGTACTAGTTAAGCTCATAAATAAATGTTCAAAAGTGTGTTTAATTACTAGTTTAGCTAATCTTATTCTAATCCATCTGGTTGGTTAAAAATGTAAACTGAGAAACATGTTGTCAAAGAAATAAAGTGTAAAAATAACAACAACCACTATATGATCTGTAGTATAGGGCAGGTAATGTTGCTAGTGACCTGTAGGGGCGCTGTGGGCTGACAACAGGTTAGTTTTTAGTTGTGGTACCTGATGAAGATGTGAACATGTAGCATGCTTTTTGCTCCTGTTTTTCTTATATAAAGTTCCACTACACTTCAAGAACCGTTTGGTCTCCTTATTTACAAGGATGTCACATATTGGCGATGAGGAAACTGGAGAACTCAGAGCCCGCTGTTAGAATGACAACGGCGGGCAAGTTTTTTTATTTTTTTATTTTTTCAAGACGGCAGGGTTCAGTTAATGTCGGACGACGAAAAGACTGTGGCTGCCGGAGTTATGACTGTTTCCATGTTGGGGTCGCTGGAGGCATACGACTGTCAAACACAGACCTGGGAGGAGTACTGTGAAGTGTTGGAGCACTTTTTTGAAGCAAACCAGATAACGGATGCAGGCCGGAAGCGAGCCATGTTGTTGAGCTCAGTGGGCAGCAAGACGTACAGTCTGATGAGGAACTTGTTGAGCCCTGATAAGCCGGGGGATAAATCGTTCACAGAGTTGACAAGCTTACTTCAGTCACATTAAATGTGCAGATCGATGCCCTCCAGGGACCAGCAGAGGAAGAGGGAGGAAAAGAGCAGCATAAAGGACAGAAGGGGAAACCGGAAAACAAAACAACAGAACGCACACCACATGCGTGAAGCTGCAGATCAACAAACCAGTGAAGAAGAGGAAGTGTTTACTGTGCTCAACATGAAAGAGTCAAGGATGGAAAGGGTCGATCCCATTACAGCACAGTTGGACTTAAATGGTAAAATGATCCATTTTGAAGTGGATATTGGCTGTAGTGTGACAGTTTTGTCAAAGGCTGAATAAGGGAAGTCAGGGTCCGAAATTAACACTCGCCACTCGCCAAATGCGAGTAAATTGCTCCATTTGGCGAGTAAATGTTTGAGCTCTATCTGCCACATGGCGAGTAAATGTTTGAGCTCTACCTGCCACATGGCGAGTAAATGTTTGCACCAAATTAGTTATGTTTATCAGTCATCTTCCATGGATGTCTGATACTCCTCCCGCCTGCACGCAACGAACGCGAAACGTGAGCGCCGCATCCAACGTCATTTCCACCTATCCCATTCAATCAGTTAATCAAGTTAGCAGTTAGCTTCGTGTTAAAACTAGCGGTGAAATGTGGCGGTTTTTAACTGGAGTCAGCCAGCCTTCCAAAAGAAAACTCGTCGAACTGGAAGAAAAACCACCAGGACCAGTGGCAACCAGAAGATTTTGTGAAAAGTGGCGAACTGGAGATGGCGGAGTCGTGAGACAATGGCTGCATTATGATGGCCACGTAGCGTTGCTGCCTTTCACAGACACTTTTTCTGCTCGTGCTGCAAACAGGATAGCCGTCTTCTATCAACTGTCCCTCGGCATTCTTCAAATATACAAAAAGATGCCCGTACTTCCTTCTTTGAGGGAGAATAAATGTCCCGAGTGCTGTCGTCTCCTCCTTTGGCCATTATTTCAACTTTAGCTTCAAGAAAGTTTTGGTTGTAAACAACAAAGTGCGCATGTGCCGCCGGCAACTTCCAGCAGATGATACGGTGGCTGGTAAGGGTCACCACGCCTACACCGCAGCCACGGTAACCCACCGAGATGATATAGTTTTTAAAAACAAGACGGTTATTATTATTGTCAACTTTTTTACCGAGGTTTACTGCTACACCGGTTACCGTGACAACCCTAGCCCTGACACACTTTCAGATATTCTCATGGTGCAGCTGTGTTCTCCAGAGATCAAGGACTAGGACCCAAATGAGGCTGTAAGGCTTTGGCACAAAGACGGTGTCAGAAGCAGGAGGCCAGACTTCATGGACAGAGAAAACAAGGAGTCTGACTAGATTTCAATGAAAGAGTTCATAAAAACATCTCTAAAAATAAATAAATAAATAAATAGTAAAAATGACAAAAGAGTTGTTTTTCTTATTAATTGATGTTTTAATTATTTTTTCACTCTGTTTGGAATCAACATAATATAGAATTACATGCTTTAGGTAGATCTAAGTCATTTAGGATTTTGGCCGGTAAAAAATATGCTTGGCCGGTAGATTTTCATCATCTACCAGCCAACTTGGCCGGTGAGTAAAAAATTTAATTTCGGACCCTGTGGGAAGTTATGGCAAGACGGTTGAAGCTCAAGAGTTGCGGGACTGTTCAGTGACTTTGAAAGCATATACAGGTGAAAAAAGTCCCCACCCTAGGGATGGCAAAAGTAACTGTAACACATAAAGACAAAGTCAGGCAGTCGCCAGTCATGGTGGTAGCAGGTAGCGGACCAAACCTGTTAGGCCGAGCGTGGCCAAAGGAGTTGAAAATGGGCTGTCTACAGCTCCCTAAAACAGAACAGCATCCGCTGACCTTGCAAGATGGGCTGGAGAAAAATGAAGACGTGTTCAAAAAGGAACTGGGTACCTGGAGGGGTCCACCAGCAAAGATACACATAAAGGAAAACGCAACGCCAAGGTTCTACCAACCAAAACTCGTACCATACGCAATGAGGAAGAAAGTGGAGACCGAGCTGGAGAGACTCACAAAGCAAGGCATCATTGAACCAGTGAAGTTTTCGGAGTGGGCGGCACCAACTGTTCCAGTATTGAAGCCAGATGATACTGCATGCATATGTGGTGACTACAAGCTAACAGTTAACCTAGTCTCAAAGCTGGAGCAGTATCCAGTACCAAAGTGGGAGGATTTATTTGAAAAGCTGTCTGGAGGTGAAAAGTTTAGCAAACTGGACCTCAGTCATGCATATCAACAAGTCGTTCTGGATGAAGGGTCCAAGTCATATTTCACCATTAACACACACAAAGGTTTGTTCCAAGTTAATCGTTTACCCTTTGGTGTTTCCTCTAGTTCAGCTATTTTCCAGAGAATAATGGAGGGACTGGTGGCAGGAATCCCAAATGTGGCTGTCTACTTGGACGACATCCTACTGACGGGTAGGAACAGCTGCGAACATCTGGAGACCTTGAACGAGGTGCTGAGGAGACTGCGAGAGGCAGGTCTGCGGGTGAAGCGGAGTAAATGTGCTTTCATGGAACAGGAAGCAGAGTTCCTGGGCTACAAGGTGGACGCATCGGGCCTCCACCCCCTGCCAAACAAGGTAAAAGCCATACAGCAGGCACCTGCACCCACAAATGTTACAGAACTGAAGGCCTACCTAGGCTTACTCAACTACTATAACAGGTTCCTACCAAACCTGCCAACGCTGTTAGCTCCTTTACATTAACTATTAAGGAAGGAGACACTGTGGACATGGCAGGAGGAACAGGACAGAGCATTCGAGCAGTCAAAGAAGCTAATGCAGCCATCAGATATGTTGGTGCACTATGATAGTCACAAAGACTTAACACTGTCATGTGATGCATCACCTTATGGGCTAGGGGCCGTGTTGGCACATTGCATGCCAGATGGACAAGAACGACCCATCGGGTTCATGTCACGAACCTTAACCACAGCAGAGAAACTATTCCCATCTAGACAAAGAGGGTTTAGCTGTGGTTTTTGGCATTAAGCGCTTCCATAAATACCTGTATGGAAGGAAGTTTATTATTTGCACAGATTATAAGCCATTGTTGTCGCTGTTCAACGAGAAGAGAGCAGTGCCTCAGATGGTTTCTCCCCGCATTCAGCGATGGGCTGTAGCGTTGAGAGCTTATGAATATGAGATTGTTTATAAGCCAGGGAAACACCATAGCAACGTGGAAGCGCTGAGCCGACTACCTCTACCATGGCTTCCCAAGGAGGAGGAAACGGAGGACCGAGTTCTAATGATGGAGGACACCACGCTGGTGTCAGCGAGGGAACACGCAAAGACCCTGTGCTGTCCAGAGTGTTCCAGTTGGTCCGGCGAGGCTGGGCAACACAACAAACTGATCCAGTTTTTCAGCCATACGTGGTGAGAAAAACAGCTGAGTGTGCAAGATGGATGTGTGTTGTGGGGGTCACGAGTGATAATCCCTCCACCAGGAAGGATTGCACTTCTACAACAGCAGGGAATATCCTTCCCTACCTTCTTCTGCAGTAAGGCCTGGACCCCACCCCGAGCCCACTCATGACAGAGGCTCCATCATAGCACTGACTGATCCTTTCAGCTGCACTATAGCCTGAGTCAGAGAGATGCTCAAGGGTTTGGGTGGTAATAAAATCAGCATTTAACTGACTGAGGTCAACCAGACCGATCAGGTGTTCCTCTGGATGCCGTTACAGACACATCTAACCATGACTGACTGATTCTCCACGTCTGGCCCTAGTTCCATCACTTTTAATGCAAAACCAGCATCATCTGCTTTGTCATAATTATCTTTGATCTTTTTAATACCATTTTTGCCAGTGTTGCAATTATTTAGTTTTGTATGTTGTGAGATGTGTATTTTGCATTTTCTGGGATGTGTTTGTTTATTTCATTAAATTTGGAGTCTTTGACCAGTGTGTAGTCGGCCATTTTTAAGAACAGTCCTGCAGAGAAGTCGTCACCGCTTTCATTTAGTGCTAGGAACTGAACTACTTCTCCAATAGTTTTTACGTAGTATCTGTTTTTCTCTATTTGTGTGGGATTTATTAATGTAAGGTGACGGAGGTGCCATTCCACCGAAGGTTATGTACCCTCTCTCCACAGATGCCTCTGACACAGTACTGCCTCAAGGTCATGCATTCGCCTCTAAAACTTTCCAGCTCAAGAGAAGAATGAAGACAAAGGACTCTTTCCTTTTAATAAATCAAAGAACTCTATTTTTAATTAAGCTAATCAAACAAAGTGTTAGTCAATAATATAATGTTGACCGATCAGTGAAATGACAATGTTATGATTAATATGCTTTAATAAGTAATATGACTTTAATCTAGTGCACTAGACATGCTGACTACATGTAATGTAAACCCACAACACATTGCTGTTACTGATCCAATCAGAACCTTCCTTTCTGAAGCGTGGCATAGTCTCTGTGGTGTTTATAAATCTGCCAACTTTGATTCGACCAGAAATCAAAACATCCAGATTAATAAAACCAGTTCCCACGCCATCTTAGTTCAGTTCTCAAGATCTCACTGGAGTTCACCGCATGCTAAGAGGAGTATCGGACCGGCCATCCGGACTTCCCTTTTTTAAGCAAAAAACCAACAAGCTGGATAAAATCTGTTGCATTTTACCAACCAAGCAACGGTTCCTTTCAGAATAAAAGCTGAACTCACTGACCCAAAGGGGGTCCATCTGACGCTGTCAACCACCTGTCGCTTTTTACCTGGAGACAATCCAAAGACTAGTTTCTCGTACTGCTGACGCTGTTGTTTCCTCTGTGTTCACTCTTTGGGAAATTTCAGACCAGCTTTTTCATTTTTTATGTGGCAATGACTTGATGCGTGCTTTGTGAATCCCTTGTCCTTTTCCAGTGCTGTTTTCCAATTATTAAATCCTTGTTTTGTGAAAGCCAAATCCCGATCATTGTTCCCCCCAAATGTGCAACATGGGAAACAAAAGCACGCATCCAGCTTTACTGAATATTCCAGCCATGGTCTCCCACGATACCAGGCAGGGCAAAATGAGCACATGTTCTTCCCAAAATGGCGCTTGGGGAAAACAAGAGCGGTGGGTTGGGACGGTGCGCTACTGTTCAGGGCTGTGTCACCCACCGCGACGGCTGGGTTGGTAGCGACGGGGCCAGCAGGAGGGGCTGCAGTGCTCGTGCAACTGGTTGTTCCAGTACTGCCCTGATCACGGGGGGTTGTAGCGAGTTGAGAAGCACCGACGAGCCAGCTTCTGCCGCTAGTGCCTTAGCACTGTTGCTAGGTATAGAAACCAGAAACCTGCGCATGTTGACTCGGTTCACTTCAAAAACAAATGAAAGAAGAGAACAAGGCAAACTAAAACCTTGAGAAAGAGTACCAAATGATTCCAGTGACCGACAGAAGAAGAAAACCTCTACCAGCGGCTGAGCTCAGATAACAACAGTGCGTCTGTGTTCTGCTGCTGACTGTCTGGGAGCGTGTGAAGCAAGTGAGACACAGGGAACGAAGTGCAGTGGCTGGCCACACCCTCCATATGCATCTACCAATCAGCAGCTACTTCGAGAGAGAGAGAGAGAGAGAGAGAGAGAGAGAGAGAGAGAGAGAGAGAGAGAGAGAGAAGAGCACTCTGACCCTTTTTTATCAAATCTTTTCAAATTTGGAATTTCTACATGTCATCATATTTGGGGGGGGGGGGGGGGGGGGTTGCTATTATTAGGGGGGCATTGCCCCTCCTTGCCCATGCCTGCATCCGGGCCTGACCTTAACAATTGTAATCTGACCTGACCTTGCTTGTTGCCCAAAACCAACCCTGAGTTCAGGACAAAGGAATTAGAAACTGGATCGGGTCGCGCTCAGAGGATCTGCACAGGAATGAAAATGCCTTCTTCATTTAGAGCAAACTGAGGAAATAATCATTTTAGTCACTTGGATGATATTGTCTCTGATGCGGTGCAGCTGGAGACAACATTTTCAACTTTGGATCATAAATCAGATCATGTTTTCTTTTCGGTGAACATTAGGAAGATCTGAATGAACAGAAAAGGAGAAAAATGTGATGAACAACTTGTTTGATGTTATTTTTTATCAAAATGTTTAAATTTTTTTCTTTTCTCTTTTTAACAATATATATATATATTTTTTGTATTTTTTTTTCTGCATTTAATTTTTTTCTTCTCATGAAGCACCTCGTGATTTTTATATTGAGAGGCACTATATAAAAGTTTGTTTTCTTTACTTCTTCAGGCAAAGTTTTATTACAATGGACTTTTTTTTCCCCAGACTTATTTAATATTAAGTTTTTAGACCCATTGAAGATTTTAGGTTTCCTTTTCCATAATGCAGCCCCTCCCTTACCCACCAACTGATTTTTACATGTTTGAGGTTTGTGTTTGAAATGGTATCACATTATAAAAAAACATTTTTCAAGTAGTTGCTCAAAAATGTGTTTTCCTAAAATTGATGTCAATAAAAACTAAAGTCAGGTGTGAGAATTGGAAGTGGTCAGGAAGGTTGGACAGAATAAAGTATTATAATTCCAAAAGCCAAGATCCTCCTATAGGAGCAGGCTTTCAGGAGGTACAATAATCTCTCTTTCATCATGCAGAGTTTCAGACTTTCATCATTCTGAACACTGATAATTAATTCTACATTGGGCTATCAACCAATGTCTTTCTTTTCTTAAAGGATATTCTATCTTCTGTAAGCATCCGTTTGCAATGATTCCCGTTAAAAATCCTTTTCAAAATCAGTTTCCCTCCCACCTCACTTGAAAATAGGGGTTGTATGAACTAGTCGACTAGTCGACCTCACTGCTCTGTAGTGACTTTTTATGCCTGTCATCGACTAGTCGCTTTCACGTGATAATGACCGACAAGATGCAGTCCTCGGAAAAGACAGCAGGTGATGAGTCCCTGCGCGTCGGGATCAAGGCGGAGGCAACGCGCTGTGCCAGAGCGTCGGTACTGACGCCCGCCGTAAAACGGACATTAAACCAATTTGTGACCTTTACCCTCTTGCAATTTAACATTCCCCTCACCCCCATCCTAACCTTAACCAGCTTGCGCATGCAAAGCTCTGATTGTTGACGAGCTCCAGACATCTGCGTCCTGAGCACGGCCACAGTAACATTACCAAATCAGGTGTCACCACTCAAAATCAAATATAACGCGATCGTTCATGTCGGCTCATTTCCTTTTATGTTTTCTGTCTTTTATTTGTGCCTGATGAGTTTCGCTGCTGTGGAGAGGGGCGCATCACCTGTTTTGTCCTCCGGTGACGCACCTCACTGATGCGGCCGGCGAGCACTCCGCTGTTTCTGCGGTCGGTAGATCTTTTAGAACTGCAGTTGAAAGGTAACTCATGAGGTGAATATATATGAACCCAGGTAGCAGTTTTTCTTTAGGATTGAGAGGAGATGCAGGAAGATAATAAACAGACAGGACAGAAAAATAGTCAAATAAAAACAAGTTAGTTTTTGTACCTGGTGGTTGCAACAAACAGACACCATTGAAGGTAATCAGAAGTGAGGAACAGAAAATGAAATAATTATTTTAATGTTTAGAGCAGCAGGAACTCCGAGAGGCTGCAGGCGCATCAGTGAGTTTGCGGCCGCTGCGCAGGGGGAGGGGGGAGAGGGCTGAAGCAGAAACTACCGTTGTTAAAAGGAATGTGTTTAACTTTGAAAATGTGGGCGCAATTTTAATTGTCAAAAACTCCAGCGAACCAACCGACCCCGCTTCAGGTGTATGACATCATCAACGACTAGTCGAAGTCAACTCGATTTTCATTAGTTGACAGTCGACTTTAAAAAAAATTAAGTCATGCAACCCCTAGTGTGTGTGTGTGTGTGTGTGTGTGTGTGTGTGTGTGTGTGTGTGTGTGTGTGTGTGTGTGTGTGTGTGTGTGTGTGCATGGATGGGCATGTGCATGACTGAGCTCCCAGCTTGTGAGTTTTGTGTGTAGGGAGGGGCAGGCGCTCGATGTTACTGGCCAGTCACAGAGCATTAAGACAGTCAGTTACCCAATGAGGATTTTCCTTCAGCACGATTACAGATATTTACGAGTTTTACGCGTTTCATGCCCGTAGTCGTCAAAAATGCTCGTTTCAGACGAGTTTCCGGCTCATTCCTAGTAAAGAGCTACGGAGATGAGCTCACCTGAAGCCGGGGACGTGCAGGGTGAGGATGAGGTAATCGTTATCCGAACTGCCTGCTCCGCTCTGCACATGGTCTCCTGCAACTTCCCACCCTGTTGGACAACAGACCTGAGGAATTACACCCCACCCAGCAGCACCTGCACCTGAATGAATATTAACGTCATGTGGGCAGAAAACGAGTGTCACACACTGATGGTCATGAGTTGTGGCTATAGCTGACCAACACACCAAAGCCGAGTACTTACGGGTCACAATAATCATGAACAGAACATGAAACATACATAACTTTATTAAGATGAACTAAATATTTATATTTTTGTAGAACAATTTGAAAATCTTGGTAGATGTGAGAAAAAAGAGAGTCTCGGACAGGTAAACATAAAGCATAACTGGATCTGATGGATTTCTTATGTCATGTTTTTTGGATTCATTCAGAGTTTATTAACGGAGCTCACAAGTTCAATTTTTATTAAATGTCAGTGAGGGTTTGTGCTCCCAGATACTTCCAGGAAAACCACTTAAAAGCAAAATAAATAAACAAATAAATGATTAGTAAAGGACAAATGCTTTGGATTTGACTTCAACTTTTAAGATTTCAATGTTTTTGCATGAAATTTTTGGCCTCAGATTAATAAAAAAATGGGAATATTTTAATTAAAATTAGACCAGTTTTTAAATCAACATCCAGTTTTTGTCTAGCCTGGCCAGACATGCCAAGGCTTCCTTCTGTGTAGAACAGACAGCCAGGCTAGTTCTTGTCATCTCCTGACCATACGGTTGAATCTAGTGCTTTCCGCCACAACTGCATGTAGATGTAGCAATCCCATCTATTCTGAAGGGGTAAGTGTCAGAACCGCTTTGATAGAGTGCATACACGACATTCTTCAGTTAGCCTCTAGACACGCGAGGCTAGCAGCTGGGAATGAACATCTGAAGATGAATCATGCCTGGTACTAAGATCCAGGTAGTAAAGACCAGGGCGGGGAGTGGGAAAGCATCCAAGGGTAATCCGATTTTGGCTCACTGTCCCGGGGATAACTTTTTGCTATCGGCCGCCAAATTCCTCTGGTTCTGCCTTCCCCTACTAACCTGCCGACTATCATCGACTTCTCCTTACAACGCTCCCCGCTGACACAGCCTTTTCTGTTACCTGAATTGAAGACGGTAGCAAATAATAGTAAATAAATAGGCTTAAACGTCACGGGGGTGTGCATTTTGCTGACTGCAGTTCCTCTAATGGCCACACGGTGTGCTCTCTGCAGCACTCTCTGGAAACTCTGCAGAGCAGCTTTAACAGTCTTGACTGAATTACAGTAAAAGGCCTTATAAAACCAGGATTCAGGACGATCTTCAAGGCACTCGAGGAGTACAGACGCTTCTCTTTCGCTCCCTTATCTTTTTTCCCCAAGGCTCTTTGTCCTGTCTGCCCACAGAGCGCTTCTCTGCATTTCTTCTGAAAAACTCTATTTTTACTAACCATGGATTTGATAAACTGGTCATTCAATGCGATTGATAAGATTTTTTCAACAATGAGAACGGAGCAGGGGGCTCCCACATGTCCACAGGGGACACACCCGGTGGGATATAGGATGGATTCCTGGAGGGAGTGGAAGATCGTATGCCTCTCCCAGCTGTCCATTGAGGATATCGAAGACGTGTGGATATTCAGCCTGATGATCACTGGATTTCTCCTGATTGGAGTGGGAGGATATCTGGTTTTCTGGAAATTTGGGAAGATGGGAGTGATTGGAGGGCGACCCGCACCCACGGAAAGCACCGTCCGTGTGGAGACTTCTCAGACTGGGACGTTACTCGAGGTGAATCGTAAGCTGGACAATGTTCTAGCTGCGATACCGGTATTAGTGCGCAAAATGGATGTCATCTCGGAGAGAGTCACCGGACGGTATGGACAGGTTTAAAAACCCAAAATTGGCTTCACTGAAGGACTGGAATGATCAGTTTAAAGACTGAAGGCAGAGAGGAAAATTATCTCAGCCTGACCCAAACAAATTCTTGTTATCTGAATCTGACGCCCTGGTAGCCTTGAGCGGCGAGCAACAAACCCCCACAAAGGAATACAGACAGATGCTGTGAAAACCCGACCCCCCCCACCCCCCCACCCCCACCTTCGGATTGGTGGACTTCAGCCTGGCGAGGTCATCAATCTGCAGGAGTCAATGTGCTCTCTTTGCTTCTCCCAATATCTCCCTCCCACCAGCACCGTAGATGGCTGCTCTCGCTGGGGGAAACAGGATCCCAGCCCCCCCCCCCACCCCTGCCTGTTGTGTTGTCTGAAGTCTGTTGCACATTTGTTGAGGTGTTTTTTTTTGCAGAGCAAAGCTGCTCTGAAGTGCCTTTTTTTCCCTCCACCTGAACCAATCCTCATGTAACCCTCTGATCTCTATTAAGGTAGCGCGACTCGGGTTGCGAATGACCACAGTCACCAATTCTGTCATGTGTCTTGCCCATGCATGTCTGATCTCTGAATTGTGTGTACTGAAACTCTAATTTCCCTCTGGTATTAATAAAGTATTGATTGATTGATTGATTGATTGATTGATTGATTAAACGCTGGACACCCCACCCCTGCCCGCTCTAACGCTTGTGTATTTTAAAGGATCTCAGTACTTATTCTACTTTTTCAGTTACTTTTTTACTGTAGTGTCAAAATAACACATAAACCTAAAGTTAAGCAGGCATTCATGCGCTCACCGTTCATGTCATCACATTTGGAGTTCCCCACGTTGAAACAGGAAGTCTTCATGTTGGATGGCAGCACGTTCCACCATTTATACTCGTAGCCCTGAACTGGTTCGGTTCCTGCAGGGCACTCGGCACACGCTGAAACACACCCACAGATCACAGCAAACTATTGTTGAGCTGCACGACCTTCATAACAATATGGTGCACGCTAATACAGGCCATTTACCATCAATGAGAATACGATGCTTGAACAAGAAATGTCTGCCTAATGCAGGATTCTCCAGCTGTTCCAACATTTTACTGCATTTTTTTGTCTGAGAGGAGAAACAGCAGCTGACTCTAATAAGCCATACTAAGTTGGTATTTAACCCTTTAAAGCCTGAAATGTGAACTACAATTATTTAATGTTAAAATAACAACTATATCATAATCTGTCTTGCTGTATTATGTAATTCTGTTAACGTATACCACATCCTCCACCAGGGGGCAGTAGACTGTATATGGGAGGTTTCGGATGAAGGTACTAATCATGAGCCAAAAGGGTTCAAATGAAGGCAACTGGACTTCTTCGGTTTCTTGAAGAGGTTTTGCTTTGTCAATCCCGATTCTATGGGAGAGTGAAGCTTAAAAGCTGTAGCTGCCTGTTGTTGTTAAATGAGCAGAAACTACTCTGAATACCCCTTCTCTCTACCTCAGAGCAGAAAAGTCCCACAGAAGAACGTTTGGAACATGAAGTGATATTGAAAGGTGTCCGACCCTGAGGTGGAGCAGATTTGAATGGTAGTTTAATTTCACTAAGATAAAGACAATAAAATAATCTCTAACCAAATATTTACTAAGAGATCACAATGTAGCAATAGAAACACTACTGTGTGTGTGTGTGTGTGTGTGTGTGTGTGTGTGTGTGTGTGTGTGTGTGTGTGTGTGTGTGTGTGTGTGTGTGTGTGTGTGTGTGTGTGTGTGTGTGTGTGCGTGCGTGCGTGTGTGTGTGTGTGTGTGTGTGTGTGTGTGTGCTCTGTCTTCTCCATCCCCAGTGAGTCGTGGAGGATGGCTGCTTATACTGAGCCAGGATTCTCTGGAGGTTTCTTCCTGTTCAAAGGGAGTTTTCCTCTCCACTGTCGCTAAACGCTTGCTTAGTATGAGCATTGCTGTAAAGACTCTGACTCTATTCAGTGACTCGATGCAACCTGCTGGGTTCTTTATGTAAAAAACTTTTTATGAACTCAACTGTGTTGGTATGTTTACTTTGCAAAGTGCCTTGAGTCGACTCTTGTCCTGATTTGGCGCTTTATAAATAAACTGAATGGAATTTACCGTAGGTTCCATCAGAATGGGTTCCAGGTGGGCATGGCAGACAGGTGGAGTCGTTGCTGTTGTAGTAGCCGGGGTTGCACGGTGGGCAGGGTTCTCTCTGTCCTGTTGCAGGCAGATGGACGGCCCCTGCAACATTCTCCACGCAGATCTTCGGCTCCACCCAGCGATACAGCACCTGAGTCTGTGAGAAAGAGGAAGACATGCGACGTTTTTGTGCATTAAACAGATTGGTGCGTGAAACGTGAACAAAGAAAGACTGTCTGACCTTTCCTTCGCTGTCGCAGGCCATGTGGATCTGGAAGTAATCCCTCTCTGAGCACGGCGGTCTCACCTTACATTCTGCCCATCCCTCTTCTGAAAGCAGATGCAATCACATAATCCACCGCAGCGCAGCATCGCCACACAAATACCTGCAGGTGAATCACTGGATGCTGCAACAAACTGTCAGGTGATTTATTTCCTTCAAACAGGAAGTCAAAACAAGCTGGAAGTTACTTTTTTTAGGTTTAAAAAAAATCCCACCAGACATGTTTCTGAAAGCGAGAGTTAGAGATCAGAGTGTTTCCAGGGATACGAGTTTGTGTTGGACATCTCTGATTTGCATAAAGGAGCCTCGACCTCGGACACAAACGATCAGCATATGCGCTGCAGCTTTTTACAGACACAGTATAAAATAGCAAAACGAGCGACGCTGAGGAAAAGCTTTTAAATAGAAAAACAAATGGCCTTTTGAATATGATTCCTAACCTTCAGAAACACTTACAACATTTGTGGACAGTTAAAGCAGACATACTATGCAAATTCTGACTTTTGCATCCTTTTGTGTTGCCATGTGGGTCTCTACTGCCTCTATAAACACTCCAAACATGAATCAAACCATCTATCCATTTTCTGTCCGTGTTTGATTTTTACGAATAATAGGCCTGAAATGAGCCAGTTCAAAAAGTCCCTGATTGTGATGTCACAAAAAGGGACATTAGCATAGACCCCCCCCCCACACACACACACACGCACCACATATCGAGTAGCATCCCACCTAAACTGTGGAGAATCTGACAGACTTTTGTTTGTTCTTTGCTGAAATTCTCATTAACAACGTGAACTAAAATTAATCTATAATATGTAATAACCTATCTATGTTTTATGTTTATGTATTTAGCAGACGCTTTTGTCCAAAGCGACTTACAAGTGATAATCGGCATGTTGCCCTTGAGGCTAACAACAACAATAACAACAACAACTAACAATTTCCAGTCAGTCGTAGGTGGCAGTGAGGCAGCATGATGAATCATGGAGAGGAGGGAACAAGGAGTGGACAGTAGAGAGGGGGGACGGGTGCAGGGAAGGTGCTAGTTTAGAAGATGCTCTCTGAAGAGCAGGGTCTTCAGGAGTTTCTTGAAAATTGAAAAGGAAGCCGCTGTTCTGGTAGTGCTTGGAAGGTCATTCCACATTTGTGGAACGATGCATGAGAAGAGTCTGGATTGTCCTGAGCGTGGTGTAGGCACTGCTAGCCGACGATCCTGTGATGACCGGAGCGGCCGGGCCGAGACTTAAGTCTTTGCAAGAGGATTCAGGTAGATGGGAGCCATACCATCTCGGACTTTGTATGCTAGTGTTAGCAATTTGAATTTGATGCGTGCAGCTAGCGGTAGCCAGTGGAGCTCAATGAACAGAGGGGTGAAGTGTGCTCTTTTTGGCTGATTGAAGACCAGACGCGCCGCTGCGTTCTGGACCATTTGAAGAGGTCTCACAGTTCAGCCTGGAAGACCAGTTAGAAGGGCATTGCAGTTGGTCTGATCTTTCGTATGTTATACAGCACAAAGCGGCATGAACGAGCAACAGAGGCAACATGATCTTTAAAGGTCAGGTGTTCATCAATCACAACACCCAGATTTCGAACTGCCTTTGAAGGAGCCAGAGACAGGAAGTCATTTTGGATTGAGATATTGTGCTGTATGGATGGTTTTGCTGGGATGACAAGTAATTCTGTTTTAGAGAGGTTGAGTTGGAGATGGTGGGATTTCATCCATTTTGATATGTCAGAGAGACAGTTTGATATTCGTGCAGAGACCGTGTGGTCGTCCGGTGGAAATGACAGATAGAGCTGGGTGTCGTCTGCATAGCAGTGGTAGGAGAAGCCATGTGATTGAATGATCTCACCCAGTGAGGTGGTGTATATGGCAAAGAGAAGAGGTCCTAGTACAGAGCCCTGGGGGACTCATGTGGCAAGATGGTGCAGGTAGAGGATTGTCCAAGCCAAGATACACTGAATGATCGTCCTGTGAGGTACGATTAAAACCAGGCGTGTGCTTTCTCTGTGATGCCCATACTAGAGAGTGTGGACAAAAGGAAGCTATGGTTGACAGTGTCAAATGCAGCCGATAAGTCGAGCAGGATAAGCACTGAGGATTTGGCAGTCGCTCTAGCTTCTTTTAAGCATTCAGTCACTGCTAACAGAGCAGTTTCAGTGGAGTGGCCCTTTTTGAACCCAGATTGGTAAGGGTCAAGCAGACAGTTTTGTGAGAGGTATTCTGTGATCTGCTTGAAAGCCACCCTTTCAATGATTTTGGACAGAAAAGGGAGGAGCGAGATAGGTCAGTAGTTCTCCACATGATTTGGAGGAAGAGATGGGGTTTTTTTTTTAGCAGCGGTTTAACCTGAGCATGCTTGAGAGAGGTGGGAAATGTACCGGATGTCAGTGAAGTGTTGATCACATGTGTGACTGCTGCGGCTACTGTAGGAGCAATAGCTTGGAGCAGCTTAGTCGGAATGGGGTCCAGTGGGCATGTAGTAGGGCGGCTGCACTTGAGAAGCTTGGACACACAGTTCTCAGTGAGAGGGGAACAAGAGGAAAATGAAGCAGTAGGGCTTGAGATGGTTGGGCTAGAAGGAGTTTATGGTAGGGAATGTTCAGGAGTGGCCAGTTGAGTAAACGGTTTGCTTATTGCTGCCACTTTGTCAGTGAAGAATGAGGCAAAAGTGTCAGCTGATAGATTGTTGGTAGGAGGTGGAGACGGAGGGTTCAGCAGAGTTTTGAATGTTGAAAATAGTTTCTGAGAGTCAGTAGAGCTGAGAATTTTGTCAGTGTAGAAAGCTTTCTTTGCATCAGTGATGCTGGCAGAGAATGAGGACAGTAATTCATGAAATTTCAATAGATCACCAGGATCTTTTGTTTTGCACCATTTCCGTTCCGCAGCTCTAAGACTGGTGCATAGAGACTGGAGGGTATCATTTAGCCAAGGGTGCGACTGAGAGGATCTAGCAGGTTTAGTGGCTAAAGGGCACAAGTTGTTAAGACAAGAGCAGAGTGTGGAGCAGAGTGACTCGGTGGCTTCATTCACTTCATAAGCAGAGAATGTGCTGGGAGACGGAAGAGTGGAGGCAACGAGAGAGGAGAAGTGGTTGGGTGCCAGATTGCGGAGGTTGCGGTGGAATGAGACCACTGGGGAGGAAGCAGTGGACCTCCCTTGTAGAGTCGTGCTGAAATGGATGAAGTAATGATCGGAAAGATGCAGCGGTGTGACAGAGATTGTGTCTACGGCACAGTTTCTACTGAAAATGAGGTCAAGTGCTTTTCCAGCTTTGAGAGTTGGAGGACTTTGTACTAGTTTTAGATCGAATGATGACATTAGTGACAGGACGCCTGATGAGCTGGGATTGTCCAGGTGGATATTCACGTCTCCAAGGACCATTGTGGGACAGTCGTGCTCAGGAATGGAGGATAGCAGGGTGTCGAGTTCATCAAGAAAGTCTCCGAGTTGACCTGGTTGGCGACATATGACAACCAAAAAGAATTTTTTCGGTACAGTTACCTGGATGGCATGGTATTCAAAGGAGTTGTATTTAGTGATGGTAGCAACCGACTGTATATTCATTTGTTGGAAATTAACATGCCCGTTCCACCACCTCGGCCAGATGCACGAGAAGTGTGGGAGAAAGTGTGGTTAACTGAGAGAGCAGATGGGGTAGCATTGTCACATGGTTTCATCCAGGTCCCAGTGAGAGCTTACTACCGGCAATGCGGACCAAGCTCTGACACCGGTCAAACAGGGACCTAACGGCCTGTATCAGAGGGCCTGGTACCCCATACTCCCGGAGTACCCCCCCACAGGGCCCCCTGAGGGACACGGTCAAACGCCTTCTCCAAATCCACAAAACACATGTAGACTGGTTGAGCAAATTCCTACGCACCCTCCAGGATCCCCCTAAGGGTATAGAGCTGGTCCAGGGCTCCACGGCCAGGATGAAAACCACATTGCTCCTCCTGAATCTGAGGTTCAACAATCCAACAGACCCTCCTCTCCAGAACCCCTGAATAGACCTTACCAGGAAGGCTCAGGAGTGTGATCCCCCTGTAGTTGGAACACACCCTGCGGTCCCCCTTTTTAAATAAGGGGACCACCATCCCAGTCTGCCAGTCAAGTGGGACTGCCCTCGATGTCCATGTGATATTGCAGAGCCACGTCAGCCAACACAGCCCCACAACATCCAGAGCCTTAAGGAACTCCGGGCGGATCTCATCCAACCCTGGAGCCTTGCCACAGAGGAGCTTTTTAACCACCTCAGAGACCTCAGCACCAGAGATTTGAGAGGCCAACTCAAAGTCCCCAGACTCTGCTTCCTCACTGGAAGACGTGTCGGTGGGATTGAGGAGGTCTTCGAAGTATTCTGCCCACCGATCCACAACGTCCTGAGTAGAGGTCAGCAGCACACCATCCCCACTATAGATAGTGTTGGTAGCGCACTGCTTTCCCCCCTGAGGCGCCGGATGGTGGACCAGAATCTCCTCAAAGCCGTACAGAAGTCTTGCTCCATGATTTCACCAAACTCCACCCATGCCCGGGTTCTTGCCTTGGTGACCACCCGAGCCACGTTCCGCTTGGACTGCCGGTACCCGTCAGCTGCCTCTGGAGTCCCACAGGCCAAAAAGACCTGATAGGACTCTTTCTTCAGTTTGACAGCATCCCTAACCGCCGGTGTCCACCAGCGGGTTCGGGGGTTACCAACACGACAGGCACCGACGATCCTGCGACCACAGCTCCGGTCGGCCACCTCAACAATGGAGGCACGGAACAAGGTCCATTCAGACTCAATGGCCCCCGCCTCCCCCGGAACATTTGGGAAGTTCTGTCAGAGGTGGGAATTGAAGCTCCTTCTGACAGGAGACTCTGCCAGACGTTCCCAGCAAACCCTCGCGATACGTTTGGGCCTGCCTGGTCTGACCGGCATCCTCCCCCACCATCTGAGCCAACTCACCACCAGGTAGTAGTCAGTTGACAGCTCCGCCCCTCTCTTCACCCAAGTGTCCAAGACATGCGGCCACAAGTCAGATGAAACAACAACAAAGTCGATCATTGAGCTGTGGCCTAAGGTATCCTGGTGCCAAGAGCCGTTCCTCCCAACCACACCTCTCCAGGTCTCACTGTCGTTGCCCACGTGAGCGTTAAAGTCCCCCAGCAGAACGAGGGAGTCACCAGAAGGAGCGCTTTCCAGCACCCCCTCCAAGGTCTCCAAAAAGGGTGGGTAGTCTGAACTGTAGTTTGGTGCAAAAGCACAGACCACAGTCAGAACCCGTCCCCCCACACTTAGGCGGAGGGAGGCTACCCTCTCATTCACCGGGGAAAACCCCAACGTACAGGCACCAAGATGGGGGCCAACTAGTTTGCCCACCCCTGCTCAGCGCCTCTCAGTGGGAGCAACTCCAGAGTGGTAGAAAGTCCAACCCCTCTCAAGGAAACTGGTTCCAGATCCAGTGCCATGCATTGAGGTGAGTCTGACTATATCTAGTCGGAACCTCTCAACCTCCCACACCAACTCAGGCTCCTTCCCCACCAGAGAGGTGACATTCCATGTGCCATGAGCCAGCTTCTGTAGCCAAGGATCGACCGCCAAGGTCCCCGCCCTCGACTACCACCCGTCACACACTGCAACCGACCCCTTTGGCCCCTCCCACGAGTGGTGAGCCCATGGGAAGGGGGACCCACGTTTCCTCTTCGGGCTGTACCCGGCCGGGCTCCATGGGTGAAAGCCCGGACACCAGGCGCTCGCCAACATGCCCCACCTCCAGGCCTGGCTCCAGAGGGGGTCCCAGTGACCCACGTCCGGGCGAGGGAACACGGTTTCCATTTATATAATTCATCATAAGAGGTCTTCAGGCTGTACTTTGTCTGATCCCTCACCTAGTGGTAAATTCAGTCACTGGTAAATGTCTTGTGTTTGTATAGCATCTTTTTCTAGGGGTTTATAACCTCCCAAACCGTTTCATAACACAATCAGTCATTCATCCATTCACACTTTGGTGGTGATGAGCTACATTGTTGCCACAGCTGCCCTGGGGCACACTGACAGAAACGAGGCTGCCAAACACAAGCAAGGAGGGTTAGGTGTTTTGCTTAAGGACACAACGACTGCAACAGATTGAGCGGGGCTCAATCCCGCAACCCTCCAGTTATGAGAAGGGCACTTAATGTCTCTGCCAGCATCATTCCACCATCTATGTGAGGCGGAGGGAGACACAGAACCAGTACATCTCTCATTCTTTCCCAATTATTCGTGACAACATTTAAGCTAGTGCGTTTCTCGTGTATTTACGTGAGAAGTGGTGTTGAGGGCAGGGTGTGCACGAGGACGCTCCCTTCCCTGAGTACGTGTTACTGGGACACGGTTGGCAGGACGAGGAGCCAGGAATTGGGCTGAACCATCCGGGTCGACATGGAAAACACTCCGATGTGTAGGCCACACCTGCAGCAACACACACTCCAATGAGCTGAACTGGAATGTCTGGTTAGCGTCTGCGTCCTGGGTTGAGCCGTACCTTCGATCTGGATATTCTTCAGCAGCACCGGTTTGACCATCTTCCCTCCCACTAAAATCCCAGTTGTTCTCCAGTACAGGATGTTTGTTCCTGACTTCAGGCTCACCTGGAACAAAGACTGACACGTTGAAACCAAACAACGACACCCTGCTCACACAAACAGGCAGAAGCTCACCGAGTGCGTGCCCCACTCTCCACTGCTGGTGACTTTAATCCACTTCTGGTCATCAGTCTGGACCATTTCCTGGCACTGCTCATTCTGGACCTGGGCACAAAAGCCGCCGTCAGATCCAATCAGAAAGCTCATTTTTAGGGTGCATTGTTGTTTCTTACATAGAACTCAAAGAAGATGTTGCTGTCAGGATACTGGTAGGTGAAGGCTACAGATCCCTGTTTCTCCAGGTGGACCGCGTAGATTAGAGACACAGTGCACTCATCGCGGTTAGACTCCAGATATACACCCTGCGGCGTCCACGCTGAGCTGGAATAACAACAAATCCTGTGACTGTGTGATCCTTATGGGTTTTTATCACCATCTGAGTAAATCTGCACCTGTTGCAAGGCTGAATATCCTCTCCGTTCGGACCAGGATCCAGGAAGCTGGCCAGGCTGGTGAAGCCTGCAGGAATAGCGTCCCATTGGTCGAACCGCAGCCCGCTGCCAAGGGAGTATGAGCCGGCTGCACACGGCGTGCACGTCTGCGTGGACATCTCTAAGAACATCCCAGCTGGACAGGAGAAGGCTGAAGGAAACAGAGGTTATATTTTAGCACACATGAGGTGTGAATAGGGACAATCTGTCTGCACTCACAGCAGTCGGTTCCTCTAGTGGGAGGAGGGAGGCTGGAGCAGGAGCTTGGACTGAAAGGGATGGCGACCCTCCATCGAGACCCCGTGCTGTCACACTCTGTGTACTGGTAGTAGAAGTCTCTCTGGAGAAGGCACAAACACAGAGGCAGGATTTATTTCCCCCTATTTATTCAAGTTTAATCACTGAGAGTAAATCACTGCTCATGAAAATGTCCAACAACCCTCTACCCGTATGCGTAACGCAGCAAGAAGTAAACAGTGAAAACATCATTTTATACACCTTGTTAAAATAACAACACTACATGGTTGAGTGCTAAACAAGAGGCTGACCCCAGTCACCACGGCAACAAGCCACTGGAGGACTAATGGGTCCAAGAAGGCAGGTCAGTTTTCGTCCTTTTTGTTTTGTTTTCAAGGACAGCTGGTTGCTGAATTACACTTATTGGTCAGAAACGTCCACATAGATGAACTTCAGTCAAAGCTTTTAGTACACATATGTCAGAGTCAAGGCCCGCGGGCCAGATGCGGCCCGCAGAGCATTTTTATGTGGCCCGCGAGATAAATATCAAAAATATATTAAAACTGGCCCGCTGGCCGATTTTACCGCAAAGACTTCAACTCCCATGATGCTTTGCGGCGTCAGCGCGGAGCCGACGCGCCCCCTCCTTTGTGTTTTTCCAGCGCCTGCTGCCGGTGTCAGCAGCTCCGCTGTCTCGGACAAACTACACTCCTCTCACTCAGCGCTGAGTTCACTCAGCTGTTTTCTGACGTTGAAGCCCAGAAACGGAGATTCTAGCCGCTCAGTAATGTGTTCACGACTGAAAGAGAAAGTTTTCCAACTAACGTCCAGACAGAGCTGATATAACTCCAGCGAGCAGCGACACGCTCAAACCAGCACGACTCTGTGGTTGTGTTTCCTCCCCGACACACAACAACGTGGTCAAGCTGCTCAGACATGTTCATCAGCACAAACCTATGTGAGCACCTGTTGTCATCTAATGTTGTCATTATTATGATGAAGATGAACAAAACAACAGGAGTCTCCTCCTCAGCTCAGATCAACCCCATGATGCAGGTATCTGGCTGGAACAGGTGAGCATCACAGTAAACCAGTGGAGCAAACTGAGCTTTAAATATGTTGGTTTGATGCTCTTTTTCTGCTCCAAAACATGAAAGTTAACAGGTGAAATGTTGCATTTTCATTTAAGATAAAATGTTATTTTTATTTTGTTGTTGGCCCGTGAGAAAAGATTTAACCTACAGTAAACAGGAAGTGGAAAGGCTGCAGATAGATGAATAGAATAGAAAATCCCTTTATTGTTCCTCAGTGGGGAAAGCTAGACGTCACAGCAGCGATGACACGTATTACAGGAGAAAAAAGGAGAATAAAAAATAAGAAAAATGAATAAACAAGAAAACATAAATCCTGAATAGATTTAAAAATGCTGATTATACCACAAGTAATGAATACCACTGATGCCTTTTATTAAAAACGGACTTGCTGGTGTGTCATTTGGTTATTCCACTTTCAGTGTTAATGCAGAAATATGTTTGTTTCCAAATTTAAATGTTCAAAATTGCATTTATGTTGATAAAGAAAATGTGCAAATTTGCCGTCACTTTTTCAAAAAATATTAAGTTTGGCCCTCGACTCCGTCCCAGAGTTTCATTTCGGCCCCGTGTGAGTTTGAGTTTCACACCACTGTATTAGTACAAACTTTATTTGTTCAGTGTTTTTATAATTATTGCAATTTGTATTTCCTCCCCTTCTGTTTTTGTCCCACATGATGCACTGTAATTACAGTCAGCTTGTGCAGCAGCACAATGAAACCTGTGCAAATGTTGTGTTTCTATTATATTCGAGTCTGCAGCACCACTCAGGCACTTCTCCGTCTGTTCCTCGGAGCACAGGAGCAGCCAGGCATCTGCAGCAGAGCAGCCAACTACTTACCAGCTAATTAAACTCAATCAATCATAAAAATCTACTCAATTATTCAGCCACTGGAATGGTTTTCACATGCAGGATAAACATGAACGGCAGACATAATCCCAAACCCTATCATCAGATGACCAATAATCCCTCTCATTCAGGCACAGTTCATTTTCCTTCCTACAAATCTAATAGTTTCTGTTTGCAACTCAAGGAGCAAAATTCAACAAAACACTTTAGCAGTGCCAACACACCTGGATCCATCTGCTGTCTCTCTCTGTGTAACTGTGCTGACAGCTGGGGAAAAGTCAGACTGATAAAACTGACACAGACTAATGTGTTCCTCCGTCTCCGGGGTGATTCTCTCTGGTTGCCATGGAGACTGAAGGCAGGAAGCGAGCGGGAAGATGGGATGTGACTCAGACCTTCAACATGCCAGTTGGACGATTTTAGGATTTGACAGAATGCCGACAAGAAAACAGGAAACACGTCTTTGAGGTTAAAATTCTCATCAAGATTATGAAAATTGTTTAATCCGTTAGATTTAGTTTAATAAAAGCACAGCTGGGGTTATGACATCACTCATATCCACATTTAGGATATTTACGCTGAACAATGTTAGAAAAACATGCAATTAACACCTTTCTCTATTCATTCTGCGTTTCTGTTACGATCATCCAAACCAGCTGTGAGGTATAATAGGTGCTTATTTTCTTTTGCTGCCATTCTGCTTCACAAGAAACTCATCTAATTTTACTAATGCCAGTTGTTTTGGATAGCGTCTGCTGATGTCATTTCCTACTGAGTTACAACCAGTAAGCCATGGGTTAACCAAAAGTTCCGCTCAGCTACTCCACCGGGCCATTCCGAGTACCTACCCCTGATCAGGTACGCCAAACGCTCCTGAAAATGGCCCGGTAAATGGTTCGTTTGGCCGGTCCAGCGAAATGGCGACACGCTGGGAAGTTCCAGTAAAATGACCCTGAAGTTCTAACAAGGGAAATGCGCCTTTAGATGCAGCACTAAATGAATAATGTTGATGGCTGCAGTCATATGGGCACCAACTGCAAAGTAATACATTCAAAAATGAAAAGCTCAGGTATTTTACCACATTTATCTTTAAATGATTTATCCAACCGTTAAAATTCAAAAATAAATTAGGTGGCTTAAAAATATTTAGCTAACATAGAAACTCAGACCATAGCATCCCACCAAAATAAAAGCAGAGTACAGAGATCCTCTGTCTACGGCCTTGCAGAGTCCCTTCGACGGTTGGACTGTGCGAATACTGTACAGGCCAAAAGTTTGGACACACCTTCTCAATCAATGTTTTCTTTATCTTCATGACCATTTACATGGGAGATTCTCACTGAAGCCGTCAAAACTATGAACACACGTAGAGTTATGCACCGAACCAAAAACGGTGAAATAACTATTTTATGTTTTATTTTCTTCAAAATAGCCACCCTTTGCTCTGATTACTGCTTTGCACACTCTTGCCATTCTCTTGATGAGCTTCAAGAGGTAGTCCTTCATGACCATTTCAGTTGACTACCTGTTAAAATGTAGCAACCTTGTTTAATACATTTTATGGTCGAATATTTACAACAACAAAAGTACATCATAAAGTTTTCCAGACTGGGCTTTTCCCCCCAATGTGCCAGAATGCTGATAACGCCTCTGGTTCATCGCCGGACTCAGTGGCGGCTCCAGAATGTTTTTCTGCAGGTGCTATGAATGAAGTGGTCATGCGTACCTGTTGTTCTCTAAAACACCTTCAACACTAGCAGATACACATGCTTGCACAACACCTCAACAACACCTGAAACAATCATTAATATACATCATAAACATATGAACAATTACTGACTTTTCCATGAAGTCATAAACGCATACAGCCACACAGAAAACCATCTATAGTGTTGCAAGGTTAGCTAACGTTAGCGTTAGCATTTCCAGCGGCAAAACCAACCCTGGACTGCTGCGGCGGTTGAGGGTTGACTCTCTTCATCCAGATCCGTAGGTGTTTGTGGGTCTGAGATCACTTCCAAACATTCATTCGTTTCTGACTGAACCCGTGGAAACGTGGGCAACAAACACCGATCCATTTTACCACTAGCTCTACCTTTCACTCGTTCACAGGTGGAAAATGAGGTCAAAGGTTAACATCAATTTCCTGTTTTGGTTTAAGTTTTTACTATCTATATGATAATTTACTGAATATTTTTGTTTTGTGTGTTAAATATTATCACATCCACACGTTCAATTAAAATTAAATTGTAAAAAAAAATCTAATATTTACTTGGGGGTGCAATGACTAATCCAGGGGTAGCTATAGCGCCCTCTAGCGTCGCCACTGTCGCTGGCTGGTTGCACCTGCGTCGCAACCATAGACTGTACATATACTGGACAATTCGATTCCATAGGCTTCAATAACACGTTATCTGTCCATAATGGGAGGTGTCCACCACCGCCATTTTGACCGTGTCACAGGTTCCGTCCAGCCCAGACAATTCCATAAAAGGGAAGAGAGGAGGCGCTGAGGGTGTGGCTGTAAGGCTGGGCTCGAGTGACGACACCCAGGCGAACTAGCTACGAGCTAACCTGAAGCTAACCCTGGCTAACCCAAAGCTAAAGCGGAGGTGGGAGCCGAGCTAACGGATGTAGCCACCTAGCTTCAACCCAACCGGAGCTAACTGGAACACCCATCGACCTGAACCTTACACGGAGTTTAGGTGGAGGTTTTCTGCGCCTGTTCGTGAGAAGTACCAGTATTAAAAAAGTTTTAAATCGGTAAGTTTATAATTTATTTCCGTAATGAAAACATTTTGCTTTGAGCAAGTTTTCAGTACAGTTTTTTTCGGCGCTATCACTCCTGAGTCGCACCAGCCATTAAATGTATCATGAATAAGAGAAAATATATTTAAGTCGTATTTTGGGGGGACATTTTATTATCTTTCTTACAAAATCTGAGACCAAGCGTTTCACATAGCAACACAAGCACCGGTAACCATAACAGAATGAACAACAGCCAGCAGAGGAGAGGATGGCGGTGTTTCAAACCCTCCCGGCCGGCGAGGACAGCTCATTCCTGGGCTGGAGCCGGCCCTCAGCACCCCGCCACAGGCTCTAACAGATGCTGGCGGTGTTTGAAACCCTCCCAGCGGGACAGGGGAACTCATTCTTGTGTGGGTCGGAGTCGGCCCGCAGCAGCGCGGTGTAGCCTACATATTTTGTTATATAAGTTGCTCTGGAGTATAAGTAGCAGGACCAGCCAGAATATGTAAAAAAGTGCGAGTTATAGTCCGGAAAATATGGCAGTTATTAGTATTCGAGCTAAATTAGCAGCCTAAATACATTTCATATATTTCCAAAATGTGATACTTGTTTGTATCTTGTACAGCCAACTAGTCTTTATTCTGGACTCAGTACAATTTACCAAAAGTAAAGAGACATTCTACAGATGAAGTAAGCACAAGATAACTTACTGGAAGACACGGAATTATCATCAGAACCAGAACAAGAGAGCCTGATAACAGTCGTGAAAATAACAGTTAAAAAGTATGTATGTATAATAGAAATAAAAACATATTAGAATTAGTGTAACTCACTGTGATCCAAACAATAAATCAGCCATAGCTGATTAGTAAATATGACATGAGGTCTGGGAGTTTTTAATTTTCATTTTTATTTTTTTGTTAGATCTGTTTAAATGTCACCATGGCAGCCTGTGTGTCTCCAACATCAGCTACACAAAGCAAGTGTAAGTTCCACATACCTGTCTCACCACTTCATGTATGGTTTTGTACTTTAAACAATTATGACAAACCTGTTATTTTTTTCTCCATAGCCATTTGGATCATTGGAGACAGCTGAGTGAGGCGTGGTGCCCAGAGAGCTGCAGAGACAACCTTGGCCTCCCTGACGTCTGTGTCTCCTGGTTCGGTTGGGGCGGACCATCGACATACATACATGTGCCGACACTTTGCGCCCTGTTTTATAAACTGTAGTGTTAAAAATAAATGTTTTTGCTCAATTACTGGAATTTCTTTGGTTAAGACAAAAGTGAGGAATAATCATTTACAAGTTATTTGTACAACAGGCCCATTTTAAATCCCAACAGTTTCTTAGCAGCCAATAGAAATGTGTTCTTTACTAACTTTACTTGGTTTAAAAATCTTACTAAAATAAACTTGAGTGCCGTATTGCAAAACCCAATCATACTTGTTATGTAAACATTAGCTTTGTAGATATTTTTTACAGATCTATATTTGTGTGCAACAAATCCAAACTTAAATAGTTTGTCATTCTTTATTGAAAAACAACAAAATACAGTTATACAGAAGTGTGGGAAAATGATAATGTGAAAGTATTGCTATTTAAATGTAATCCTATTTATCTTTAAAAAGGAAAACTCTAAAAATGTCCTGTACAGCATCATGACAGAAGAATGGTGGTCTGTCTGTCAGAATGTGCTGAACAGATTTGCTCTTTGAGGAGGAGTGTCATGTTTGGAGGAAGGTACTTAACCCAAGACATGCAGAATACAACACTGACCAAAAACTGATGGAAAAAAATGATTTATTTATAAGGAGGAACTTAAGGTGCACAGATAAGTCTGTGGTTGGAACTGCAACAACAGCTCAGCATCTGGAGGAGGGAGAACACAGGTGAGCTTAGGTTCTGGTTTCAAAATCCATTGTAGGCAGGCAGAGGTGTTCAGCAGACTTACTGTGGTGGGTGTACGTGTTGGCTGGAGGAGAGAGAGGTAGAGAGGAAGCGCAGGAGAGGGAGCAGAGGTGGAGAGAAGCGGGGCGTCCTGGTGGATGGGGCACTGGGTGAGATGAGAGGTGGGTTATGGAGGGTGGTGATAAGGTCCGTGTGTTGAATATCCAAATCCTGGAGTAGAGGTCAGTATCCAATGAGGTCGACAGGAATCCTGAAGAATGGTAAATCCAATATAAGAGCAAAAACACTACGAAATAACATTAATCCTAGGAACACTAGAGGTAACACGAGTGGCTGGTTACTACCAAAACTGAGGCAATCTTCTGGCGTCAAATTGTGTCCTCCATCCACCTTAAATAGGAAAGCACCCCGCTGATCGCTGATCAGGAACGGCTGGGGTGGAGTCACCAGAACCATGAAGAACGTGTCTCCAGAGACAACTCGGGTCCTGGTACCGATCAGGAATGCGGACCTTATCACCCAGAGCTGCCAGGTCACGCTCAAAGCCTTCATGTTCACGCTGCAGAGCCTGAACGCTGGCCAGGTGGTGGCCGTAGTTGTCTGTGTTCAGGGCCTGGTTCTTCTCCTCGATCCACTCTTTGGTCTCATCAGCGTCTCTGAGAAGACATCAGAACTCCGTCTGAGTGTGGGTCCAAACTCTACTGACCCGTAAGCGGCGCATAAGTGTGCGGGGTACCTGTGGAAGCGCTACACCTCATGGGCGCTGCCCAGCATGTTGCAGCGAGCGCCAGCGGTTGTTCAGCTCCTGGAGAGAAACCAAACCCAGTGAGATGAAGGTGGACGCCAGCGGGCTGGACGCCGGACGAGGAAACCGGGAGACGGATCGCTCAGACAGGAAGGGAAGAGCTTCCTCTTACCTTGATGGAATTAAAGTTAGCCGTCGTCTGAACGCCCAACCGTACGGTCTGAGGTCAAAGGTCACAGGAAACACACACCAGTCAGCAGTCATACAGATGCATAAAGATAACTGTAGCCATGGCAACCAGCTGACATGTCCCCACTTTCACCAGCACCTGGTGCCTGCCGGGTCACCTGAATTCCTATGTGATGTCAGCACGGTCGGCCGTGACTGCGGCCATCAGAGGTGACCTCTGATCAGCTGAATGAACTCACCTTCTAGGGTGACGCCGTGTTACCCCGGGTTTCCACGGGAGCCGTCAGCAGCACGTTACTGCAGCAGCACGTCTTGCTCGCGTAAGCTGCTGCTTGGCCCTTCCCACGAGACGCGAAGCAGCACGGGAGCAGCTGTCACCGACCGAGCACGAAGTCACTCGAGTGACTTCGTCAGTAAACACAACAACAAGCAGGAGAAAACTACAACATGGTTTGTGTTTTATGTTCTGTCCGTTTTATAATCGCCAATACGGACCTGAAAAACAAAGGAGACCGCTAGCTAGGTGATAACTTCTCACGGGGCCGCTCAGTTAGTAACCTTTTTTAAAAGTAAAGCAACCGGAAGGCAGTACGTTCTTTATTCTGAAAATCTCGGTAGCTTCTCTCAATTTCCGCGTCCGATTTCCTGTCTTTCCTTCCCCAAAAATGTCGAACTTGACCCGTTTCAGAGGCGTCGCGCGTAGAAAATAGAACCGGCGCGTAAAGGCCGCGACATGCTGCTCCTGAGACGCGGCCGACTCGCGCTGCTGACGGCTCCGGTGGAAAAGGTTCTGTTGACCACAGCGGTTCCTATCAGCAGCTATGACGTGCTGCTGCAGTAAACGTGCTGCTGACGACTCCTGTGGAAAGCCGGGGTTAGAGTCGGCTTCATCCTGTAAACAAACAAATGAGTGGTAACAAAAACACCACGTCTGGTTCTGGTGGAGGCGGAGGACAACACGCACCTTTCCAGGAGCAGAACCCAGATGTTCTTGTTGCTACAAACAGAGACGAGCAGAGTTAACAAACCAGGAAGTGAGAGGGACCAGCTGCTGCAGACAGGTGACGCTCACCTGAGCCTGAACCATAGGAGCCTCCTCAGCCATCAGACCTTCTGACTCAAGTTCAGATGCCACCTTGTTGATGTCCCTCAGGCGGGACTCATTGGCCTTCAGGTCCTGCAGGACAAAAGCACCTGCTGATTATCACCTGAGCTGATCTGACAGCTGCTGCTGGAAGACAGAGAGGAGGAAAAGTCCGACCTTCTGGAAGTCGTCAAACTTCTTCTGCAAGACCTCGACCTGCTCCAGGTCCGACCCGTCTCTCCATCCTCATTCAGCTAAAGACGCGAGTTCAAGTAAAACAACCTAAAGTCACACAAACACAAAGCAGGTGTGGAGATGTTCGCTCTGAGCTGGAGGTCGTTCCTCGGCTGTGAAGGGCACACGAACCTTGTTGGTGCTGTTGAGCAGCGTGAGGATGTCGCCCTTCTTCATGGTGACCTCTCCAGGACTCTTCTCCTGGTAGTCGTACAGAGCCAGAACCAGCTCCTTCCCGGTCTCATCGTCAGTTGGAGCCACTTGTTGCTGTCGGGTTAACAGGTCTGGTGTTAGAACGTGGTGGATAAGAATGTTCTGACGGGCCGAGGGTTCTGAACCAGCGAAGTGACCTGGACCCAAACAAAGTGAGCCAGAACCTGCAGACACCTCAGAAACATGTCAGGACCAGACCTGCTCTACCTTCCTCCATTATGGTCTCTCCTTTCTGGGTGACAGCCTTGATGCGAGGTTCATGACCTGTGATCTCAGCCTGCAGAGCCTCGTGCTTCTTCAGCAGGTTCTGGACACCAATCAGGTCCTTCCCTGAGGACACATGTTAGAGTTCAGCATTATGCAGTAGACAGACCAGTTTAACCCAGGGGTTTCTTTCTTCTACAATTTGCTCTTTAACTGTATTATTTCCTGCTATTTCAGCTGTTAACTTTATTTTTTCTGTAAGTGTTTTTCTCCCCAGAAGAAGCAACAATGATGCTTTGCTGAGCTGTGGTGGCCTCATGGAGGGGGCCATCGTCTAGCACACTGCTGCTAACCACTTAATCATTCTCCCTCTCCTGATAATAACATTTTACTTTCTTTGATGTTGGATGTACTACTGCTAGTTTACCCGTTTAATTATAGATTCACTAGGATAAATACAATAAAGTTTATCTCTCGCCAAATAGAATATTTACTAAGAAATCACAATGTAACGTGTGTGTGTGTGTGTAAAAGCCATGCGTAGTGTTTATTTATAAAGCATATGTTGTTGGATTTTATCCAGAATCTAGACTTTGAAAATATATAGTTTAATTACAGTTTGATTTATTTGACATCTGTATAATGTTTATTATTTTGTTTTTCCCCCTAAATACCTAACGTTTTAGTTAACATGAATATTAGTCATTCATCCCAATACATGAAGTTACACATTTTAAATTTTAATAGGGGAAGACTGCAGGAGGGAGCAGTAAAATACAGGGGGTCCCCTGCAAAAACTAACTTTATGAGTCTGATGAAAGTTGCTGGTATTCCCGCTGCTTCTTCGGTAAACAGCGCCAACAAAAACAAAGAAACTTGGGATCTTGTCGGCGTGGCAGTGGGATTTAAGGGAAACGCTGTATGCCCTATAGACTTCTCAACGAGCTGCAGTATTTCTCCGGTCAGATCTGTCTCCGAGTTCCACGAGCGGTCAGCCCGCAGCAGCGAGGCGCCGCATCGATCAGCCTGCCCGGCCTGACCGCTGGGGATTACCGGATGAAAGAATAGAGCACAGAAGTGTCCCCCCAAGCGGCGCGCCCCGTCATATTTCAACCCATTTTTATCTTAAATGCACTGGGTTTTACCCTATTACCCATTTAAATATGCCCTATTAATTATTTTACCGTATTTTACATTTAAATTTCATGGTTAAACAGTACATGCTACATGTTAAACTGATAGTTAGCTAGCTACTTCGGTAAACTCAGCTAGTTTAAAGGCAGCAGTGACTGAAAATACAAATATAGATTTTAACTTACCGAAAAAAATGAAGTGGAGACTCCTTGGACGCTCTATTAGTGCAATTAATACCACTGCAAGTCATTTTGTCCAACAATTGCACCAATATTATCCAAAACAGAATTCACAAGCACAGAGACTCAAAATCCCGACACAGTTTCCAGGAGAGACCGAGGCTGTACTGAGGCCTTTCCACGGAGCTAGCTCTGTGGTCACGTGGGTCTGAGGCGGCGGTCACGTGTGTTGGATGCTCATTAATTATACAGAATTTTAGGCTTTCAATACACTTAAACAGAAGAGTGAGAAAAAAATTCACCCCCCTCAGAGTTGTCATGAGTATAAACTAGATAATTTAGACAAAAAACCATTTTTTGAACCAGGCTGTAAACATGTTTATTTCTGCTGTGAAAATGGCATTTTTAACATGGGAGTCAATGAGGATTTGCTCGCTTCTGGTACCAGCCCCCAGCGGATGAGGGTGGAACTGCAATTTTTCTTACTTCCGGGTTGGGACCATTTTCTGAGCGGCATTGTGGGGGCTTGGTCGCAACCGCGCAGAGCCCGGTTCTGATGGTCGGTTCTAAGTCTGTTTGGACCACTCATCGAGGCTAGCAGGAGGCGACTTCTGAAAATCAACAAGAACCGAGTTTTAATCCGATCAGCAGCACTGATTCAGACTCTGCTGAGCGGCTGTGACGCTGGAAAATAAACGTTTTACTGCCAATTTTAATTAGCTTTCGTGATTAAAACTCAGAAAAGTATTGATTAATAACAAGTATTTACAGACTTGACACCACGTTATGAATAGTTACTAAATAGACCGTGAAGATGACTGGTACAAAGGAGCAGCATCGACGTTTCGTGAGTCATTAAAACCGGGCTCGTGAGGAGACAATAATAAACAAATCCTACCGAGTCGCACGGCCGCAGCTCCCCGCGGGCCGACGCTGATGCGGTGTGAGCGGTGATGAGGAGGAGAACAAGGCAGCGGGAGAACCAGGAGGGGCACGCCGGCTCCCACATCCTCAGCTCGGTTCACAAGCCGCAGAAGCTCCGCCGCCCGGAACCATGAACATGAAACAGGCCGAACGTGTGCTGTCCCTGTGATGCGCCCGTCGGCTCTCCTCCTCGCGACAACACGGTACCATTTCCGGGTTGGTTTTAAAAATAAAACGTAAAAATAAGAAGTTGCTGGATAATTAGTGCAATATTATTAACACACACCCCAAAAAAAAACGGAACAGGAAAACGTCATTAATATGAAAGTCACAGACAATAAAAAGCAATCATTTGACGCTCCATGCATTTCTTTTGAAAGTGCAGCTTCCTGTAGCAGTCTCATTAATCTAGGTACTTTTTGTCATCTCAGCCTTGAACATAATAATTCTATTAACAGTGTGTAAATAGCAGTTAATTTAAATTTCTTAAAAAATCCTAATTATGACCACGTTGTACAAATACATTATAATTAAAACGTATTTATTTGTTTAGGCTCTTACTTCCTGGAATATCAAAATGAAATTTTACTAAGGTCTCTACTTAATGAAAAAATATTTCAATTTGAAGGGTCTAAAGTGCCTAGAACAATTCACCTGTGGAAATCTCCACCATTCACTCACACAGAAAACAAAGTTCTGTTAAAAAGTGAAGCAAAACTACAATTATACTATTTTCTATATTTAACCTAAATTGATATTAATAAAATTATTCATAGTGCCTAAATTATTTAAAACTAAATAAATTCAGTCTTAAAGAGTCAAAATAACTTTGAAAACTTTAAAAAGAAAATTAAGGGAAAATCAAGTTAACCAATAAAAAATGATACAAAAATACTGCACATGATTTTCCTTCTTTTCATTTAAAATTAAAAATAATAGTCATTTCAGAATAAATTTAATATAAATAATTAATCTAGTTCATACGCTGAGTTAAAAATAATTTAAAAGGATTTGTGCTCCATAAAAACTGCATGAGTTTTGGTGAACTGATTGTTTTAGCATAAATTTTTTCTCATCTTTTATTTTCATTTATTGACATTAAAATAAAAATACAGAACTAAAATTGCTACAGGCCAAAATGAAAAAGGGGACAGAAAGAAGAAAAACTTATGCTGTCTGCCCCTTTTAACTAAAATAACAGTAATACAAATGAAACAATCATATGATTCTTAAAAAAATTGAACAATATAGTTCCTGGACTGGTTGGCTGACATAATCTCAACCCATGAATGGAAAAAAGAGAGAAAAGTTACACAGAAAGAAGCATAAACCTATATACATACATATATACACATATGAATACATAGACTTGTTTCCTTTTTTCTTTCATCCCCCCATCCCCCCTCCGCTCACACATTTATGTAACAGATCTATATGAGTTCATCATTTCATTTTTTTTATCTCTTTTTTGAAAGTCAATATTGTTTTTGCATTCTTGATTTCAGTATTTAATTTATTCCACAACTTAACTTCATATATGGACACACAATGTTCCTTTATGAGTATCCGATGTCTAGGTAAATTAAATAATTCATGTCCTTTTAAATCATATTTGCTTTGTCTTTTTGTAAATATTTTTGATTAATCCTGCAGGTACGTTCCTTTTGTTTGCATTATACATACATTTTAAAATATTGTAGTCCACCAGATCATAGAATTTTAGTGTTTTAATTTAATAAATAATGGATTGGACGGATCTCTGTAGTTGCTCCTTGTGATTATTCTTATTGCTTTTTTCTGTAAGATGTAAATGGAATTTGTGTAAGTTTTATATGTTGTTCCCCAGATTTCAATGCAGTAGTTCAGGTATGGTATGATCAGTGCGTTATATAACAAATATAGTGAATTATTATCAAGCAACCCTTTTGCTCTACGTAACAGTGCAGTAGTTTTAGATATTTTAGTTTTGACACTGTTTATATGCAGTTTCCAAGACATTTTTTCATCAATGATGACTCCCAGATACTTGACTTCTTTAACTCTTTTAATATTAATCTCATCTATATTTAATAAAATTTCATCATTTGAATTTGTATGACTAAATATCATAAAACATGATTTATCACTGTTTAATGATAGTTTGTTCCCATCAAACCATAGTTTAATTTTTTTCATCTCTGTTTGTACCACTTCTATCATCTGCTCAACATTATCTCCTGAATAGTAAAAAGTTGTATCATCTGCAAATAAGGTGTATTTTAATATATAGGATGGCTCAACAATGTCATTTATATAAATGATAAATAGTTTAGGGCCCAATACCAACCCTTGTGGTACACCACAAATAATGTTGTTTATATGTTATTTTGTGTTGTTTATGTGAACATATTGCTGCTTATCGGTAAGATAACTTGTTATCCATTTTAGGGCCATCCCTGTGATGCCATATTTACTAAGAATTTTATGATCCACTGTAACAAATGCTTTTTTTTAAATCAGTAAAGATACTTATGAGATGAGTTTTTTTTGTCACTGGCTTCTGATATTTCTTCTGTTAATTCCATTAACGCCATGGATGTTGAATGATTTGTTCTAAAACCATACTGACTGTCATTTAATATCTCTTCTTTGATCAGGAATTTGGTCCAACCTAGCAATATATAATTAATCTAATATTTTTGAGAATTGTGACAATAAAGATATTGGTCTGTAGTTGGAAAATATATGTTTGTCTCCACTTTTATGAAGTGGTATGACTTTTGCAATTTTCATCCTGTTAGGAAATGTCCCTGTTGCAAAAGATAAATTACATATGTAAGTCAATGGATGAATAATACTTTCTATTATATTTTTTATTAATGTTATGTCTAAACTGTCACGGTCAGTACTTCTTTTATTGATGCATTTATTGATAATATTTCTTATTTCATCACTAGTTACTGGACTTAAATATATACTGTTTTTATTGCTTTTGATATTCTCACCTGTACAGGGCCGGAGTGGGACACATTTTCAGCCCTGGAGTTTCAGACCCCAGACCGGCCCACTTAACGAATTATTATTAAAATCATGTTAGAACTTTATATGTATAGTCTACAAAAGCACACTACTCGGTAAAGCCTTGTAATTGTAAAGCAAGAAAGAGTTGAAAGAGTTGAGTTGCTTTACAAGAAAGAGCAACTCTTTCTTGTAAAGCAAGAAAGAGTTGCTTTACAATGTAGGTTTATTTGAACATCAGTGCACATCTCCAACATTGTTCTTTACAACACATTCTCTAACAATATAACAATCTACCTTCTGTTCAAACAGCTGTTCTGAGATTTTCAAACCTTTAAAATGAAATGACTCAGCACTCCCTTTCACACTTTTTCCAGTTTCCCTAGACTCACCTGCACACAATTAAAATAATCATCTGTAAAGCTTTAGCACATTTGATATGGAAAACACATCTTTGTAACCAATTAAAATATTTTCTATGGCAAAATATGCAGGCTTATTTAATTTTACTTTCATTCTAATAACGATCTGTTGTGGGCTTTGTGCATTTACTAACAGAAATACATCAGGTCACTACTATTATTTGGGCATTAAAATTATTATAATGAAACTGATGTTTGCTTGTTTGCACATGAGTTGGCTCACCTTCTATCCCAACAGGAGCAATACCCTCACTGCTGGCTCCTGGCTCTTCTTCTGACACTACATTGTGTGAAAATTGTCACAATTCAGCATTCATTTTCCTTTTTTACATGCTTTCTGATCAATGCTGAATCATCTAGCATTTTAGGACACTTTCATATAGAGCCAGGATAGTTTTCATCATATAAATTTCAATAATATTCAGTTCACTGACTCAATAAGTAATCCTACCTGTACATGTCCGCTCTGGAATTGTGGGTTTCTGCCTGGTGCTTATTAGGCCTACTGGATCTTGTGTTTGACTCTGACAAGACAGTTTGGTGGCATCAGTCACATCATACTGTAAATTATATTACATAACGTTATGTCATGATGCCATATAATTCATTATTGATGCTTAATTAACTTGAATGGTGATTTGCAGCCGGTAAAGTTTAACATCTTGACTTGCCTTACCCGTTTTATCTTCATTTGAAGTTAAAGACCGCAAGCTTGTTTGAGAAAAAAAAGGTGCTCATTTTTGCACATTTAGCTGCATCCAGGGCCAGATTAACACTTTGTTGTACCCTGGGCAACAATATTCAAGGGCCCCATCATCACGACCCAAGGATCACCATAATATGGTCACATACAGAATATTTTACTGTAATATGCAGTAAATATACTCAATGCTTGAATGCCTGACATCACGTAACCCGCTCAGGGTAACCTTTGACCCACCTTGTGTGGACTGACCAATGAGGAGAGGGTCTTAACTTGAGGCCCTCTCTTCATTGGTCAGTCTGCATGAGACTGACTCTCAACTGACGTTTAGTCATAGGCAGCGAAGCGTCTGTGCAGCACAAAAGCCCGGGTGGACAGTTTGTTTAGTACAGGGTGATCATATTTCCATTTCCAAACAAGAGAACAGGGGATCTGTGCCTATGACATCACACTATGGCAACACCACACAAACCACGTTGGGACCCATTTTCTTGTAAGAACTAAATTAATATCAGATTCTGCCAATAAAAGGGCTCTAAAACAATTCATATGTAAATATTTAGCATATGTATTGCAAAATCTCATTTTTCTGCTTTAGTGCTGCAACAAGGTTTTAATAATAATAAATTATTATAACTTTTGTTTTACTACAGCATCGGTACGCTTCCTGTGCACAGATTATTAAGGGTGCTTGTTTCAGCTGTGAGATTAGACGATAGGATCAATGATAAAATAAGTTGTCCCACACTCCATGGAAACTTTCAGAGAATCCACAAATAGTGGCTTTCAATTTCATCTGATAATATTAGAACATGTCAGTAATGTCTGAGGAGCTTTTATAAACACTGGATAACTAACAATACTGGAGAGGGTAACAATTACACAGAGGCTTCTGGGGAGCCCAGTTATGGGGTGGGTGGGGGGGGGGGGTCATTTTGCCTTGGCCCCCAAAATGTCTTGAAACGGCCCTGGGTGTGTGACTGAGTTTTGAAGGTGATTTGAATTGTATCAGATGTATAACTATGACATGTGTATAACTTATTGTTTTATACTGGTAAAAACTTGTAGTGGAGATAAATCTACCTACTTTTACTTTACACTTAGTTTTGTTTTCTTGTTTTTATTGAACTATTTCCTGTCCTGTCTGTCTCTCGTCTTCCTGCGTCTCCTCTAAACTCTCCAGAAAAAACTGCTGCCAGGATTCTTACTTTTTCACCTCATCAGTTACTTTTGAGCAGATCAAATGGATCTCCTGACCGCAAAGCGGAGTGCGCCTTTCGATGCTGCGTCAGTGAGGTGAAATCACCGCAGCACCGCGCAGCACAGGTGATGAGCTGCGCAGCAGCAGAGCGCTTCAGGCACAAATAAGACAGAAAATAGAGAATATGTGCGGACATGAACGATCGTGTGCTAATTATAGTTTTTTGGTTGCGCCACTTTGAGAATGGACCGTGCGCTGGACGCAGCTGCCTGGATCGCTGCGCAATAACGCGCTGTGCCGCTCTTTGTGCTCTCTGCTCAGAAGAGTCCATAAATGATGTAATATAGATAGAAAACTTGTTTCCGGCTCCCCTGGATGTGTAAGATATACAGCTCCCCCATAATTCGATCCCTGCTCCTGGATGAAAAGCCGGACATTTTCATCAATACAAGAACCCGCAGTCCGGACGCCCGGACAGAGAGTGAAAAGTGGACATGTCCGGGGAAAACCGGACATACGGTCACCCTAGTTTAATATAATGCGGGAGATTACAGACATGCCTACAGTATTTTGCTCGTGCGCTTGCTGGCCTGGGCCCTTCGTGGGCCCTGGTCAATTGCCCAGTTGCCCATATGGTTAATCCGGCCTTGGCTGCATCTGTTTCCAACGCTTTCCTCTTTTTAATTCTTGCCTTCTCCGCGCCACCCTTGCTCTTTCTACTTTCCATCTTTCCGTCAACTGCGTGGTCACGTGGTGCGCACAGGCGCATACTGGGGAAAAAAAACGAGCTGCAGCCTGCAGGTAGAGCCAGCCAGAGACAGCCGGGAGGAGCGTATGTGATCAGCCCGGCGGCCTCAGTGCCATGACTGAACACCGGCACCAAAAAATAAAAATAAAATGATAAAAAACAAAAACGAGAGCACCGGCCCCATGCGGCCCAAACATCGCGCGGCCCACCGGGAATTCTCCAGACCCTCCCGATTAGCCACTCCGGGCCTGCACCTGTACTATAATTAGTTCTTTTTGGAATGTTTTTTGCCAAGTCAGGTCCCACATTAGAAAAAAAACTGTTAAATTCATTTACTATTTTACTGGTTTCACTCATTTCAGACTGTCCGTTTTCAAAATAATTCGGAACAGCTGAAGCTATTTTATTTCTTAATTTTAAATATTATAGGTTTACTTGAGTAATTTTATGTATACATTTTTTATATTTTGTGCACAAAATAAAATTATATATATATATATATATATAATTATTTTATTTTATTTTATTTTGTGCACAATAGGTGAATTTTGTTTCTTTTGTTTGTTTATTCTTGTTTCCAGGAAATGAAATAAAATAGTTTTTAAAATGAATCCGATTAGACGCCATTCTAGGACTGACCTGCAGGTGGCAGTAGGGCGGATGAGCAGCTCGACTCAACCGTATTTACACGAAGAAGCGCAGAATCAAAACACTGGAAATTTGACAGTCCGTTCCCACAAGGGTCTTGTGAAATTCTTGTTAAAAGAGCCGCTATCAAGGTCTAAAATAAACTGCAACATGTAGTTGACATATTTATAAACTAGATCCACTTTTCGACCGAACTGTCGAGGAATGCTAACCCGAGGAAAGAGCCGCTTTGGCGGGTTTGTCGGTGCAGCAGCTTGTTAGCTGATTAGCTTCTCTGGATGAGAGGAGCAGCTCCGTTTGGATTTATGGGCTGAACATGACCATATATAGCCCGGCCACGGAGCTCCTGCGCTGGTGAACTGTAAAGTCTTTCTGGAAGCTGTCTCCAACATGTCCTCAGACCAAATCGCCATCGTGGTGGACGACAGGACCTACGAGGTGAACAAAAATAAGTTGATCGAGAAAAGCGATTATTTCCGAGCGCTTTACAACTCCGGGATGAGGGAGTCTACTGAGGACTCTGTGCAGCTCCAGGGGCTCAGCGTTACGGGCCTGGAGCTGGTTCTGGAGTTCATCAACACCTCCAAAGTCCAGGTGGTCAATGAGACCCTGGAAGATCTGATAGAGACCGCCTCCTTTCTACAAGTCACCTCCATCCTCAAGCTGCTGACCTCAGAGATCCGGCTGGACAACTGCGTGGAGCTCTACAGCCTCTCTGAAGTCTACGGTACTCATGACCTGCGAACCGCCTGTCTGAAGTACATGAGCTGCTACTATCACCCCATGCTGAGGCGGCCTGAGTTCAGTAGCCTGCTTTCCGCTGTCAGGGACCAGGTCAAAGAGATGCGCATGAAAGGGACCGCCACCCTGGTGGCCATCGGAGACTTTACCTGTCTGTCGCTGGACGGTCCTGATCAGGACGAGCCCTGGTCCATGCTGAGGTATGGAGAGGTGGAGCAGCGCTGGAAACCACTGGCCAACAACCTGCCCCCAGACATGGTTAACGTGAGAGGGTATGGGTCTGCTGTCCTGGACAACTACCTGTTCATAGTGGGGGGGTACAGGACGACCAGTCAGGAGATCTCTGCTGTGCACTGCTACAACCCCTGCAGGAACGAGTGGAACCAGGTGGCTCCGCTCAATCAGAAGAGGTACATTTTCCTCCCACAGTCCCCGACTGTTGTTTCTGCCCTGTTTCATTCACCCTCTGTGTCATCTCATCCAGGTCCAACTTCAAGCTGCTGGCAGTGCAAGGGAAGCTGTTTGCCGTGGGAGGCCAGTGTCTCGGCACTGTGGAGTGTTACAGTCCAGAACAGGACTGGTGGACGTGTGTGTCTTCGATGCCTGACCCGCTGGCTGAGTTCTCGGCCTGTGAGTGCCGGGGTTTGATCTACGTCATGGGTGGATACACTGCCAGAGGTGGGAAGCTTAGTGTCGCCTGCTGAATGTTGTCACGTACTCCTGAAACAGCGAATGAATGAAAGAAAGTATGAAAATTATGTCACTCATCTGCAGTATCCAAAGTAATTTTGTAAGTCTAATCAATTAAAGTAGAAACACTTCAAATGGCATGTAGTTGTAGAGCGCCCTCCTGGGGTCCCCCCCCCCCCCCCCAACCCCCCAGGCACTTTACAACACAATCACACGCTGGTGATGAGGAGCCACAGCTGCCCCGGGGCGAGCTGACAGAGGCGAGGCCTGCCAAACACAGGCGCCACCGGCCCCTCCGACCACCACCAGCAGCAAGGCAGGTTAAGTGTCTTGCCCAAGGACACAACAGCAGCATTCTCTAGTGGGAGCTGGGATCAAACTGGCAACCTTCCGTTTACTGAACAACCTCCTGAGCTACTGCTGACACGAGGTTGTGGCTGAATTAATATCACTTTGTACGTCTTTGTCAGTAATGACCCTAAAATAGGTTGCAGGTATATTTATATTTGACGGCTCTTGGAGCGTTAATCTGTCAGAACTCGGCCTGAAAAGATCAATCAATCAAATTTTATTTGTAGAGCACCTTCCACAACGTTATCGGAAGCCCAAGGTGCTGAACAGCATCATCATAAGAAAAACATTCCCAGTACATGGGCATAAAAGCAAGATAAAATCATAAAATCATAAAATATCAAGCAAGCACTATTACAAATAAAGAGAGATAACGGAAATAAGACGAATCGATCAAAAACAAATGGTGGACAAAATAAAATCAAGCATCTGGGTTAAAAAGAAGAAGAATTAAAACCATAATGTCAGGGCAATTCAAAGAACCCTAGCGCTAAAATGCAATCAGATAAAAATGAGTCTTTAAACGAGACTTAAAGACGTGAAGGGATGGTGCCTGCCTAATGCTCAGTGGCAATTCGTTCCACAGAGTTGGAGCCAGATCAGAAAAAGCACGACAACCCCTCGATCGATATTTCGACCGGGGGACCACCAGAAGTTCCTGCTCGGCTGAGCCAAGAGACCGAGATGGAGCATACCTCTGCAAAAGTGCAGCAATGTATGAGGGGGCACTGCCCTGGAGGGCCTTATAAACGAGAGTTAAGATTTTAAACTTAGCTCGATATTGCACTGGGAGCCAGTGCAGAGCAGTCAGCACCGGGGTAATGTGCTCTCGACATCTAGTACCTGTCAGGAACCTAGCCACAGAGTTCTGCACAAACTGGAGCCGTGCAACCGTGCACTGGGCCAGACCAGAATACAGAGCGTTGCAGTAGTCCAGCCGGGACAGGACGAAGGCATGCAACACAGACTCCAGATGAGCTCTGGACAGCAGAGGCCTGATCCTGGATAGTCTTTTCAGGTTAAAGAAACAGGACCTCACCGCTGTATTTACATGAGTGTCAAGATTAAGTGAGGAGTCCATTTTAATCCCCAAATTACTGACCATTTTCTTTTCATAGGGGGTCAATGGGTCAACGTCAATATCAGCACCAGAGCTATTTCTTCTGCAGGACTAAGTATTATGACTTCCGTTTTGCTCTCATGGCCTGTAAAGATGTTCAAGAATTAAAAATGTCATTTTTCATAGTTATTAATTTAATTTTAATGTCGGATGGCTGTGTTTGATATAGGGATTATTAGATTTTAAAGGATTTATGTGGTGACAGTTTAATATCTCACAGTAAACCCTCTTCAGTGGCCTCCTTAAGCAGGATAATGTCATCTTGTACTAAAAGTGGCATCTTTCTGTGTTGGACAGACAGGAACACCAACGTTCTGCGCTACTGCCCCACGTCCGACTCCTGGGCTGTGCTCCGGACCTGCTCGGCTCACATCCGTAAGCAGCAGATGCTCTCGGTGGAAGACACCATCTACCTGGTGGGCGGCTACACCCACAAGCTGCAGGTGGGCCGGCGGCAGTGGCGTCCCAGCCAGCCAGAGGACGCTCTGACGGTGCAGTCCTACAACGTCACCACGGGGGAGTGGATCCAGCTGAAGGAGAACACGTCTAAGTCGGGCCTGAACCTGACGTGCACGCTGCACAACGACGGCATCTACATCATGAGCCGCGACGTGAGCCTGCCCACCAGCCTGGAACACCGCGTCTTTCTGAAATACAACATATTCTCCGATGGCTGGGAGGCCTTCCGGTGCTTCCCTGCTTTGGGACAGAACATGCTGCTCTGTTCGCTTTACCTCCCCAACACGCTGTGACCGACCTGCCTGTTGCTGCTCTAACTGGGGCCGTCACGTCAGCAGGAACAGGGTCGCGGAACCCGCACGCCTCCAAACAAACACCCTGCGTTTTACACTCTGCTGTGAATGTGGATGCAGATTAAGGAGCCGTGGAAGCGGCGAAGCGCTTTGGGTCAACAGCAGGTTTCAGTTTGTGCACCTGGAGCTAACGACAAAGTTGCACTCGTGTCTTCGAGACTCGCCACCCGGAACGCGTCTTTTAGAAAATCCTTTCCAGAAACCTCAGAGAAGCTTAACCACCCGGATGCAAAGATTTAAAGAGAAGCCAGCTTTTGTCCAGAGGGTCACTGGAGTGTTTGAGCTTTCTTTAACTGGTCTGAGCAGCTCGAAGAGGAACATTCTTGATTTATACTTGAGCAGCACAAACAAGAACAGCCTAACTGCCTGCCTGCTTTTAAAGGGCCTAAACATTCCCGATGTTTACACTCCAAACACAGCAGTAATGCGCATGTTTATCCTTTAATCACTACAGACCTCAAAGTCTCTCAGAAACAAACAGCTTCGTGTTTTCAGGCGTTGCACAGGTCACATCATCGAGTGACTGGTTTGAGTTTACGCTGACACGTTTGTGGGAAGTGGAAGATACCGACTCACGGGGACCTCCGAGTCTTTATTTTTCAGATATAATAAAGTTAAAAGCACAATTCTGTCAACTGAACAATGCTCACGTGCCTTCTGCAGCCTCAGTGTTTAGGAGCAACTGACCAAAACTGATGTTTTTTTTTTGCTAAAATGTTGTTTTTACTGATATTAGTTTTGTTTGTGAAAAGAAAATTGAGCGGAAATGAACCGTGGAGTGACCTAAAGCTGTGAGTATTTAGGTTTGAAGTGATGGACTTGAGTTTGTTTTGGCTGGAGATGGAGGGGATGGCAATAAAGACGATGCTCAGAGACCTGGTTTGATGTTTTCAGTGTTTATAACATTTATATAGAAAATACAGCGTTTCATTTGCATGAGTTTCTGTAGGTTATGCATAAATATAAAAACTAAGTTGTTAAAGTGTTGTTTCATTAAAATATGAAAAAAATTATGTAAACGTATTTAAAAAAATATTTCTGAACAGATTTTAGTAATATTAATTTAAAGGGACTTTACGGAGTTTTGAATTTTTATGCTCGCGACTGCCCCCTCAGGCCAAAAGCGTAACAGCAGCTTCAATAGTAGGCTCGTGCACGAGGCACTCATGCTGTACGTGCACACCCCTTAACGAAAATAACAGCTGAGACAGTCCCGTGTGTGTGTGTGTGTGTGTGTGTGTGTGTGTGTGTGGCCTGGAGGACAGAGGACAGGAGAACATGCAGCTAATTAATTAAATAATGTGGTTCTGTAGCTTTCTCTTCAGCACAGCGACAAAGGTTTATGATGGGTCAGTCCTCCTGCATGCTCAGATCATTCCCTTCCCTTGCTTGAAAAATTGTTCCAAAATGAAAGTTGAACCCACATCTTTTTTATCTGTGAATCCAATGCCGTTCGGCGAGTCTCAAATAAAAATTTGGGCATCTTACTGTAAAAAAATATACCATTAATGTAAAAAATAAACTCTAAATAAACTATGTTCACATCCAGAATCAAACCCAGGTCTTCTGCACAGGAGTCCGACATCTTTCTAGGTGAGCTAAAGCACCAGTGACATCTTTTGTATCTGTAACATTTATATCCTTGATGACAGCTGAAACAACGTTCAAAGAACGGTTCGGAGTGAAAATGGCTATTTTGTTGCTAATTAGCAGGAAATATCTAGAAGAAAGTTCTACAGAAAGTAGCTAAGGGTCCTCAGAAATGTAGCTAGCTTTGTCACTAGGCGTTAGGAACAGCGACAAAGTGGCACTGCCTCTCTCTCTGCTGCTAAAGCTACTGATAGCAAATGCTACGGGCGATGCCTGAGCGTGAACGCGCATGAAGCAGCCTGCTCGACCCGAGCATCTCTCTTTTTCTGTGATTTTACAGAAAAACAGGCAATCACAGTAAAAATGCCAGGGCTCATTCTACAGGACCAGGGCATTGCAGGAGAATGTATGAAGAAGACATTTATTATTTCTACACATGTTTTGGCTGTCACACTTCCATAATGCACCTTTAAATAAAAAGCCTAACTAATTTAGATTAATTAGATTGGAAAACATGGAAAGTTGCAACATAAAAATCAGAAGTTCCTGTTTTGGTTTCTGGGCGTCTGAGTCTTCCGTAATCTGCATTTAAAGTCGAAAAGTTTAAAGTGTTTTTTTCTTCTGTTTGCTTTAAAATATGTTTGTGGTAAATGTGAATAAATGAAATAGGAACAAAGATATGTTAACTTTTAGTTAAAAATGAAAGAAAACATTGACTTTTAGTCTTCACAACATTTTTCACTGCAAGCCTGCTGGAGAGCCCTCGCTAGGATGGATGATGGCGTTGCAAGTCTGCGTACAGAAACGGACGCAGAAGCATAAACTAGGCCAGCAGAGAGACATTGTCTCTCCAGCGTGTCCTGGGTCTTCCTTCGGGTCTCCTCCCAGTTAGACGTGCCCGGAAAACCTCATCAGAGAGGCGTCCAGGAGGCCTCCTAACTAAATGCCCGAGCCACCTTAACTAGCTCCCCTCGATGTGGAGGAGCAGCGGCTCTACTCCAAGTCCCTCCCTGATGACCGAGCTTCTCCCTCCATCTCTTGTCTAAAAAAATGAAGTTTTCATTCAGTACATTAAACATTGTTTTACACCAGTTTAAAAACCTAAATCATGAAAATCATTTATAAATATTTTACAACAGGTTAGAAGGAAATGAAACAATCTTTATTTATTTACTTCTATCCTTTAAGCATATCTAAATTGCATCAATCACTTCATATTTGGCCTTCCTAAAATTATGAAAAAGGGCAAAATTTACCCTTTAAATGGACATTTAGAAAAAACTTTAGAAGTTTTTTTGTTCTTGTTCTTATTTTTATAACAAATTTTAGACTTTTACATCATCTAAAAAGTTTCTCGTTTTATCTGCAAATCCAGAATTAAAAAAAAAATAAAAAGAGACCAAATATATTTCAGTAGCCTGGCAGGCCGTCCTATAAACGTGAGTGTCGGACATTCCTGATGCAGGGTTAATATTTTACAACAATATAGGAAAAAAACCACTAGAGGGCGCCAAACAACCTCACCTGAAACTTTAGTGTCTGACTCCTAAAGTAAATGGTAAATGGCCTGTATTTGATATAGCGCCTTCTAGAGTCCTGGAACCCCCCAAGGCGCTTTACAACACAATCAGTCATTCATCCATTCACACACACATTCACACACTGGTGGGGATGAACTACGATGTAGCCACAGCTGCCCTGGGGCGCACTGACAGAGGCGAGGCTGCCGAGCACTGGCGCCACCGGTCCCTCCGACCACCACCAGCAGGAAACGTGGGTTAAGTGTCTTGCCCAAGGACACAACGACAGCGACAGACTGAGCGGGTCTTGAACCTGCAACCTTCCGATTGCGAGGCGAGCACTTAACTCCTGTGCCACCGTCGCCCCTAGTAGGAATGTTACAAAACACAAAGTTAAAATAAAACGATTTAACAAACACCATTGACCACCAGAGGCGACCTGGGTATCTGGTGAAGATGGCTTCTGGATGTCTCACACGCGAGGAGTTTAGAACCACCAAGGCGCCTCGTCAGAACCAGGACTCCCTGTAGAGCTCGTGTCTTGTGTGGCTCTCTGAGTACTCTGGTTTCTTCCCTTTGACCAAATATATTCATACTAATCAGGGATTGTAACTGTCTCTAGCTATGTGTGTGTGTGTGCATGAACAGGTGTCTTTGTCCATCCAAGGTGACTGTCTCATACCCGGTGACTTCTGGAGACAAACACCAGCTCCCCTTTAACCCTTAGCAGGAACAAATGAGCACAGGAGAGTGATTAATGGCATGTTTCCCCTCTTGCATTTCCCTTTTATCCCCTAAAACATTTACTGGTCTTTCGTTCGTTAGATTTCTGTCTCTGTTATACACAATAACTGAATCAGGTGTGTGCGTGAGGGAGGCGGTTTCCTTTCAGTCATGGGAGGAGCCGACAACACAACAATAAAACTGGAAACCTGATTCTCTAAGAATGCACTTTGCTCAATCTGAATTCTAAATGTTGGTCCGGCTATCTGCGTCTTGGGTTTCAGATCTGAATAGTGTAATCTGTGCTGCTAGCATGTTCGTTCAGTTTGGCAGCTGTGTGCGTTGGTACTCTGCTGAATTTGGCTGTGTTTGTCCTCCCGGTATTTATTTAATTCTGGAATTCTGGAACAATCACAGAGGGGATAAAAATGCGTCAGTATCAGGGTTCAGATTTCGGGGGAGCTAAGGGGAGCCCGGCTCACCTGAAAATGTGACTCCTTCAACTTACACACCCAGGGGAGCCCGAAAAAAGATCCCACTTATATTACATCATTCATCACCTGCTGGACACAGCTGCTCCTCCACCCTACCATCACCTGCTGGACACGACTGCTCCTCCATCCCACCATCACCTGCAGGAGGCTGCTGCTCCTCCACCCCACCATCACCTGCAGGAGACGGCTGCTCCTCCACCCCACCATCACCTGCAGGAGACGGCTGCTCCTCCACCCCACCATCACCTGCAGGAGGCTGCTGCTCCTTCATCCCACCATCACCTGCAGGAGACGGCTGCTCCTCCACCCCACCATCACCTGCAGGAGACGGCTGCTCCTCCACCCCACCATCACCTGCAGGAGACGGCTGCTCCTTCATCCCGCCATCACCTGCAGGAGACTGCTGCTCCTTCATCCCACCATCACCTGCAGGAGACGGCTGCTCCTCCACCCCACCATCACCTGCTGGGCACAGCTGCTCCTCCATCCCACCATCACCTGCTGGAGGCTGCTGCTCCTCCACCCCACCATCACCTGCAGGAGCCGGCTGCTCCTCCACCCCACCATCACCTGCAGGAGACGGCTGCTCCTCCACCCCGCCATCACCTGCAGGAGACGGCTGCTCCTCCACCCCACCATCACCTGCTGGACACGACTGCTCCTCCATCCCACCATCACCTGCAGGAGGCTGCTGCTCCTCCACCCCACCATCACCTGCAGGAGACGGCTGCTCCTCCACCCCACCATCACCTGCAGGAGGCTGCTGCTCCTTCATCCCACCATCACCTGCAGGAGACGGCTGCTCCTCCACCCCACCATCACCTGCAGGAGACGGCTGCTCCTTCATCCCGCCATCACCTGCAGGAGACTGCTGCTCCTCCACCCCACCATCACCTGCTGGGCACAGCTGCTCCTCCATCCCACCATCACCTGCTGGAGGCTGCTGCTCCTCCATCCCACCATCACCTGCAGGAGACGGCTGCTCCTCCACCCCACCATCACCTGCTGGGCACAGCTGCTCCTCCATCCCACCATCACCTGCTGGAGGCTGCTGCTCCTCCACCCCACCATCACCTGCAGGAGACGGCTGCTCCTCCACCCCACCATCACCTGCAGGAGACGGCTGCTCCTCCACCCCGCCATCACCTGCTGGACACGACTGCTCCTCCATCCCACCATCACCTGCTGGGCACAGCTGCTCCTCCACCCTACCATCACCTGCAGGAGACGGCTGCTCCTTCATCCCACCATCACCTGCAGGAGACGGCTGCTCCTTCATCCCACCATCACCTGCAGGAGACGGCTGCTCCTTCATCCCGCCATCACCTGCAGGAGACTGCTGCTCCTTCATCCCACCATCACCTGCTGGGCACAGCTGCTCCTCCACCCCACCATCACCTGCAGGAGACGGCTGCTCCTTCATCCCACCATCACCTCCTGGAGGCTGCTGCTCCTCCACCCTACCATCACCTGCAGGAGACGGCTGCTCCTCCATCCCACCATCACCTGCAGGAGACTGCTGCTCCTCCACCCTACCATCACCTGCTGGACACGACTGCTCCTCCACCCTACCATCACCTGCAGGAGGCTGCTGCTCCTCCACCCTACCATCACCTGCAGGAGACGGCTGCTCCTCCACCCTACCATCACCTGCAGGAGACGGCTGCTCCTCCACCCTACCATCACCTGCAGGAGACTGCTGCTCCTCCATCCCGCCATCACCTGCAGGAGACTGCTGCTCCTTCATCCCACCATCACCTGCAGGAGACAGCTGCTCCTCCATCCCACCATCACCTGCAGGAGACGGCTGCTCCTCCATCCCGCCATCACCTGCAGGAGACGGCTGCTCCTCCATCCCGCCATCACCTGCAGGAGACGGCTGCTCCTCCATCCCGCCATCACCTGCTGGACACGACTGCTCCTCCATCCCACCATCACCTGCTGGGCACAGCTGCTCCTCCATCCCACCATCACCTGCAGGAGACGGCTGCTCCTCCATCCCACCATCACCTGCAGGAGACTGCTGCTCCTCCATCCCACCATCACCTGCAGGAGACGGC